>NC_135310.1:136736615-136739115 GCF_048772815.1 Callospermophilus lateralis | reverse complement strand
GAAATATACACTTTAAAATTCATATTTGTGTACATGAATAAAAGTCACATTAGTCTGAGATATAGTGGTATGAAAAGGGTGATATCAAATTTTGTACTAAATTAGGGTTAGGATTAGAGAATTAAGATTAACATGGGGAAATATGAACATTTATAGCAATGTACTCGTGAATACATAATTAAATATACAGAGTAAGAGACAGGGAAGATTAAGTGTGAGTCTTATGAACATATATTTGTAAAGGTGGGGACAAGTGGATGAATCTTATATATGATATATTGTGATATGTATGCAAAATTAACATTAAAATATAGATGTGAAAATACATTTTAAAATTCATATATGTGTAAATGGATACAAGTTACACTAGTCTGAGATATAGAGGTATGGAAATAGTAATATTAAATTAGAAAATTAAGATTTATATGGGAAATTGTGTATATTCACAAAAATGTACTTGGAAAATATATTTGAAAACATATATAAATATACAGGATCTAAGAGAAGGAAGAGTAAAGTGTGAGTTTAATGAATATTTTTTTGTAAATATGGGAATTCATAGATGAAATCTATACACAATATATTGGGGTATGTATGCAAATTTAAGATTGAAAATAAAAAAAATATAAGTCATAATAGACTTAAAACAGACACACATATATGTGTGTATATGGATTTAAATCATGTTAGGTTTAGATATAAAGATATATAAAGGTGATCTCAATTATTTACTGATTTATGATCAGGGATAGGGAATTAAGATTAATATGTGGAAATATGAATATTCATAAGAATGTACTTGTAAAATTATATCTAAAAACATATATTAATATTCAGGGTCTTACATAAGAAAGAGTGAATTTTGAGTCTTATGAGTATACGTTTGTAATATAAAAGGATATGAATAAAAAAAGACATGAATGAATTCTATAAATGATACATTGAGATATTCATACAAATTTAGCATTGAAGATTGAAAATTAAACTCAAAATACACTTTTAAAATTCAAATTCGTGTAAATGGACATAGTCACATTAGTTTTATATTAGAGATATGGAAAATATAATATTAAATATTGCACTGACTAGGGTTAGGATTAGGAAATTGAGATTAACAGGGGGGGGCTGGAGTAGTGGTTCACTGGTAAAATGCTTGTGTGGCAGGTATGAGGCCCTGGGTTTGATCCTCAGCACTGCATATACATAAATAAAATAAAATGAAAGACTCATTGACAACTATATAATATGTATATATGTTTAAAATAAATTAATATGGGGAAATATGAATATTCATGAGAATATACTTGTAAGAATGTGTATGAAAAGGTGTAAAATTATATAGGATCTGACAGCAAGAAAAATGCAATGTGACTCTTATGAATATCCTTTTATAAATATGGGGATGCATGGATGAATCCTATATATGGTACATAGTGTTAAGTATAAAATTTAATGTTCAAAATTGAACAGAAAAGTCAAAATACATGTAAAAATTCATATTAATGAACATGGTTACAAGTAACATTATGTTTAATTATAGAGATATGGAAAAGGTTATATCAAATTTTGTAATGAGGTAGGGTTAGGGTTATAGAATTAAGAATAACATGAAGAAATATCAATATTCATAAGAATGTAGTTGTGAAAATATCTGTTAAAATATATTTAAACAGAGAATCTGACACAGAGAAAAGCTACGTGTGTGCCTTATGAATATACTTTTGTAAATGTGGGGAAACATGGATGAGGCCTACATATGATATTTTATGATATGTATGCAAAATTAACACTGACAATTTAAAAATATAAGTGAAAATTCACTTTAAAATTTATATTTATGTACATGGATACAAGTCATATTAGTTTGAGAGATAGAGGCATGGAAAGTGTATAATATCAAATTTTAAATTGATTTAGGGATAATTTGTGATTAATATGGGAATATATGAATATTCATAAGAATATAGTTGAGAAAATGTATTTGAAAACGTATATGAATATACAGGATTTTACATATGAACAGTAAAGTGTGATCCTTATAAAGTTACTTTTGTAAAAATTGAGATGCAAAAATGAATTCTATATATGATATATTGTGATATGTATGCAAATTTTACATTGAAAATTAAAAATAGAAGGGAAAGTACATTTTATAATCCATATTTGTGTACATGGATTTGAGTTATGTTAGTATTTGATTTGGAAGTATGAAAAGGGAAATATCAAATTTTGAACTGAAATAGGTTTAGAGTTACAGAATTAAGATTAACATGAAAAAATGTGAATATTCATAAGAATATGCTTGTGAAAATATGTGAGAAAACAATATACAGGATCTGACACAGGTAAAGTTAAGTGTGATTCTTATGAATATATTTTTGTAAATATGGGGATGCATGAATGAAACATGTACACGATATATTGTGATATATATGCAACTTTAACATTGAAAATTTAAAATACACTAAAACTCATATATATGTACATGGATTTAACTCAT
>NC_135310.1:135333486-135386415 GCF_048772815.1 Callospermophilus lateralis | reverse complement strand
AGCTATTTGAAACTTGACAAAATAAAGGAGTTCTCAGTTTTGTCTCTATGGTTTGTTTCCTCTTCAAGTAGCCCTAGGCACAGACTGTGGAAAAGCACTTTCATTAAGAGGGGTTGCCAAGCTTCTAAGAAATAACGAGTTTCCGAAACATCAGGAAATATTTTTTCATCCAATCTTGATAATACTTGGTGGTAATGATCAGTACACAAATCCCACTTGGCTCACCAAATTGTGTTCTACTAGGTTGAAGCGTTCGTCTACAGTAGCAGTTTTTATATTTAGGTTTCACTCTCATCTCTCCGATATAGATAGATGAATTTGGAACTCTAAATCCAACATGGTTTGTAGTAGCTCTT
Organism: Callospermophilus lateralis; assembly: GCF_048772815.1. Lineage (NCBI taxonomy): Eukaryota > Metazoa > Chordata > Mammalia > Rodentia > Sciuridae > Callospermophilus > Callospermophilus lateralis. Next base: position 135,386,059 of record NC_135310.1, on the reverse strand, counting down.
TGAAACTTGACGAAATAAAGGAGTTCTCAGTTTTGTCTCTATGGTTTGTTTCCTCTTCAAGTAGCCCTAGGCACAGACTGTGGAGAAGCACTTTCATTGAGAGGGGTTGCCAAGCTTCTAAGAAATAACGAGTTTCCGAAATACCAGCAAATATTTTTTCACACAATCTTGATGATTCTTGGTGGTAATGATCAGTACACAAATCCCACTTACCTCAACAAATTGTGTTCTTCTAGGTTGAAGCGTTCGTCTACAGTAGCAGTTTTTATATTTAGGTTTCACACTGTTCTCTCCTATATAGATAGATGAATTTGGAACTCTAAATCCAACATGGTTTGTAGTACCTCTTTGAAACTTGAAAAAATAAAGGTGTTCTCAGTTTTGTCTCTATGGTTTGTTTCCTCTTCAAGTAGCCCTAAGCACAGACTGTGGAAAAGTGCTTACATGGAGAGGGGTTGCCAAGCTTCTAAGAAATAACGAGTTTCCGAAATACCAGCAAATATTTTTTCACCCAATCTTGATGATACGTGGTGGTAATGATCAGTACACAAATCCCACTTGGCTCACCAAATTTTGTTCTTCTAGGTTGAAGCGTTCGTCTACAGTAGCAGTTTTTATATTTAGGTTTCACTCTGTTCTCTCCTATATAGATAGATGAATTTGGAACTCTATATCTAACATGGTTTGTAGTAGCTTTTTGAAACTTGACAAAATAAAGGAGTTCTCAATTTTGTCTCTATAGTTTTGTTTCCTCTTCAAGTAGCCCTAGGCACAGACTGTGGAAAAGCACTTTCATTGAGAGGGTTTGCCAAGCTTCTAAGAAATAACGAGTTTCCGAAATACCAGGTAATATTTTTTCACCCAATCTTGATGATTCTTGGTGGTAATGATCAGTACACAAATCCCACTTGGCTCACCAAATTGTGTTCTTCTAGGTTGAAGCGTTCGTCTACAGTAGCAGTTTTTATATTTAGGTTTCACTCTGTTCTCTCCTGTATAGATAGATGAATTTGGAACTCTAAATCCAACATGGTTTGTAGTAACTCTTTGAAACTTGAAAAAATACAGGAGTTCTCAGTTTTGTCTCTATGGTTTTTTACTCTTCAAGTAGCCCTAGGCACAGACTGTGGAAAAGCACTTTCATTGAGAGGGGTTTCCAAGCTTCTAAGAAATAACGAGTTTCCGAAACACCAGGAAATATTTTTACACCCAATCTTGATAATACTTGGTGGTAATGATCAGTACACAAATCCCACTTGGCTCACCAAATTATGTTCTTCTAGGTTGAAGTGTTCGTCTTCAGTAGCAGTTTTTATATTTAAGTTTCACTCTCATCTCTCCTACATAGATACATGAATTTGGAACTCTAAAACCAACATGGTTTGTAGTAGCTCTTTGAAACTTGACAAAATAAAGGAGATCTCAGTTTTGTCTCTATGGTTTGTTTCCTCTTCAAGTAGCCCTAGGCACAGACTGTGGAAAAGCACTTTCATTGAGAGGGGTTGCCAAGCTTCTAAGAAATAACGAGTTTCCGAAATACCAGCAATATTTTTTCACGAAATCTTGATGATACGTTGTGGTAATGATCAGTACACAAATCCCACTTGGCTCACCAAATTGTGTTCTTCTAGGTTGTAGCGTTCGTCTACAGTAGCAGTTTTTATATTTAGGTTTCACTCTCATCTCTCCTATATAGATAGATGAATTTGGAACTCTAAATCCAACATGGTTTGTAGTAGCTCTTTGAAACTTGAAAAAATAAAGGAGTTCTCAGTTGTGTCTCTATGGTTTGTTTCCTCTTCAAGTAGCCCTAGGCACAGACTGTGGAAAAGCACTTTCATTGAGAGGGGTTGCCAGCTTCTAAGAAATAACGAGTTTCTGAAACACCAGGAAATATTTTTTCATCCAATCTTGATAATACTTGGTGGTAATGATCAGTACACAAATCCCACTCACCAAATTGTGTTCTACTAGGTTGAAGCGTTCGTCTTGAGTAGCAGGTTTTATATTTAGGTTTCACTCTCATCTCTCCTATATAGATACATGAATTTGGAACTCTAAATCCAACATGGTTTGTAGTAGCTCTTTGAAACTTGACAAAATAAAGGAGTTCTCAGTTTTGTCTCTATGGTTTGTTTCCTCTTCAAGTAGCCCTAGGCACAGACTGTTGAAAAGCACTTTCATTGAGAGGGGTGACCAAGCTTCTAAGAAATAACGAGTTTCCGAAATACCAGCAAATATTTTTTCACCCAATCTTGATGATACGTGGTGGTAATGATCAGTACACAAATCCCACTTGGCTCACCAAATTTTGTTCTTCTAGGTTGAAGCGTTCGTCTACAGTAGCAGTTTTTATATTTAGGTTTCACTCTGTTCTCTCCTATATAGATAGATGAATTTGGAACTCTATATCTAACATGGTTTGTAGTAGCTTTTTGAAACTTGACCAAATAAAGGAGTTCTCAATTTTGTCTCTATAGTTTGTTTCCTCTTCAAGTAGCCCTAGGCACACACTGTGGAAAAGCACTTTCATTGAGAGGGGTTGCCAAGCTTCTAAGAAATAACGAGTTTCCGAAATACCAGCTAATATTTTCTCACCCAATCTGATGATTCCTGCTGGTAATGATCAGTACACAAATCCCACTTGGCTCACCAATTGTGTTCTTCTAGGTTGAAGCATTCGTCTACAGTAGCAGTTTTTATATTTAGGTTTCACTCTGTTCTCTCCTATATAGATAGATGAATTTGGAACTCTAAATCCAACATGGTTTGTAGTAGCTCTTTGAAACTTGACAAAATAAAGGAGTTCTCAATTTTGTCTCTATAGTTTGTTTCCTCTTCAAGTAGCCCTAGGCACACACTGTGGAAAAGCACTTTCATTGAGAGGGGTTGCCAAGCTTCTAAGAAATAACGAGTTTCCGAAATACCAGCAAATATTTTTTCACGCAATCTTGATGATACGTGGGGGTAATGATCAGTACACAAATCCCACTTGGCTCACCAAATTGTGTTCTTCTAGGTTGAAGCGTTCGTCTACAGTAGCAGTTTTTATATTTAGGTTTCACTCTCATCTCTCCGATATAGATAGATGAATTTGGAACTCTAAAAACAACATGGTTTGTAGTAGCTATTTGAAACTTGACAAAATAAAGGAGTTCTCAGTTTTGTCTCTATGGTTTGTTTCCTCTTCAAGTAGCCCTAGGCACAGACTGTGGAAAAGCACTTTCATTAAGAGGGGTTGCCAAGCTTCTAAGAAATAACGAGTTTCCAAAATACCAGCAAATATTTTTTTCATCCAATCTTGATAATACTTGGTGGTAATGATCAGTACACAAATCCCACTTGGCTCACCAAATTGTGTTCTACTAGGTTGAAGCGTTCGTCTACAGTAGCAGTTTTTATATTTAGGTTTCACACTGTTCTCTCCTATATAGATAGATGAATTTGGAACTCTAAATCCAACATGGTTTGTAGTACCTCTTTGAAACTTGAAAAAATAAAGGTGTTCTCAGTTTTGTCTCTATGGTTTGTTTCCTCTTCAAGTAGCCCTAGGCACAGACTGTGGAAAAGTGCTTACATTGAGAGGGGTTGCCAAGCTTCTAAGAAATAACGAGTTTCCGAAATACCAGCAAATATTTTTTCACCCAATCTTGATGATACGTGGTGGTAATGATCAGTACACAAATCCCACTTGGCTCACCAAATTTTGTTCTTCTAGGTTGAAGCGTTCTTCTACAGTAGCAGATTTTATATTTAGGTTTCACTCTGTTCTCTCCTATATAGATAGATGAATTTGGAACTCTATATCTAACATGGTTTGTAGTAGCTTTTTGAAACTTGACAAAATAAAGGAGTTCTCAATTTTGTCTCTATAGTTTGTTTCCTCTTCAAGTAGCCCTAGGCACAGACTGTGGAAAAGCACTTTCATTGAGAGGGTTTGCCAAGCTTCTAAGAAATAACGAGTTTCCGAAATACCAGCTAATATTTTTTCACCCAATCTTGATGATTCTTGGTGGTAATGATCAGTACACAAATCCCACTTGGCTCACGAAATTGTGTTCTTCTAGGTTGAAGCGTTCGTCTACAGTAGCAGTTTTTATATTTAGGTTTCACTCTGTTCTCTCCTGTATAGATAGATGAATTTGGAACTCTAAATCCAACATGGTTTGTAGTAACTCTTTGAAACTTGAAAAAATACAGGAGTTCTCAGTTTTGTCTCTATGGTTTTTTACTCTTCAAGTAGCCCTAGGCACAGACTGTGGAAAAGCACTTTCATTGAGAGGGGTTTCCAAGCTTCTAAGAAATAACGAGTTTCCGAAACACCAGGAAATATTTTTTCACCCAATCTTGATAATACTTGGTGGTAATGATCAGTACACAAATCCCACTTGGCTCACCAAATTATGTTCTTCTAGGTTGAAGTGTTCGTCTTCAGTAGCAGTTTTTATATTTAAGTTTCACTCTCATCTCTCCTATATAGATACATGAATTTGGAACTCTAAATCCAACATGGTTTGTAGTAGCTCTTTGAAACTTGACAAAATAAAGGAGATCTCAGTTTTGTCTCTATGGTTTGTTTCCTCTTCAAGTAGCCCTAGGCACAGACTGTGGAAAAGCACTTTCATTGAGAGGGGTTGCCAAGCTTCTAAGAAATAACGAGTTTCCGAAATACCAGCAATATTTTTTCACGAAATCTTGATGATACGTTGTGGTAATGATGAGTACACAAATCCCACTTGGCTCACCAAATTGTGTTCTTCTAGGTTGTAGCGTTCGTCTACAGTAGCAGTTTTTATATTTAGGTTTCACTCTCATCTCTCCTATATAGATAGATGAATTTGGAACTCTAAATCCAACATGGTTTGTAGTAGCTCTTTGAAACTTGAAAAAATAAAGGAGTTCTCAGTTGTGTCTCTATGGTTTGTTTCCTCTTCAAGTAGCCCTAGGCACAGACTGTGGAAAAGCACTTTCATTGAGAGGGGTTGCCAAGCTTCTAAGAAATAACGAGTTTCCGAAACACCAGGAAATATTTTTTCATCCAATCTTGATAATACTTGGTGGTAATGATCAGTACACAAATCCCACTCACCAAATTGTGTTCTACTAGGTTGAAGCGTTCGTCTTGAGTAGCAGGTTTTATATTTAGGTTTCACTCTCATCTCTCCTATATAGATACATGAATTTGGAACTCTAAATCCAACATGGTTTGTAGTAGCTCTTTGAAACTTGACAAAATAAAGGAGATCTCAGTTTTTTCTCTATGGTTTGTTTCCTCTTCAAGTAGCCCTAGGCAAAGACTGTGGAAAAGCACATTCATTGAGAGGGGTTGCCAAGCTTCTAAGAAATAACGAGTTTCCGAAACACCAGCAAATATTTTTTCACCCAATCTTGATGATTCTTGGTGGTAATGATCAGTACACAAATCCCACTTGGCTCACCAAATTATGTTCTTCTAGGTTGAAGCGTTCGTCTACAGTAGCACTTTTTATATTTAGGTTTCACTCTGTTCTCTCCTATATAGATAGATGAATTTGGAACTCCAAATCCAACATGGTTTGTATTAGCTCTTTGAAACTTGACAAAATAAAAGAGTTCTCAGTTTTGTCTCTATGGTTTGTTTCCTCTTCAAGCAGGCCTAGGCACAGACTGTGGAAAAGCACTTTCATTGAGAGGGGTGGCCAAGCTTCTAAGAAATAAAGAGTTTCCGAAATACCAGCAAATATTTTTTCACCCAATCTTGATGATACGTGGTGGTAATGATCAGTACACAAACCCCACTTGGCTCACCAAATTGTGTTCTTCTAGGTTGAAGCGTTCGTCTACAGTAGCACTTTTTATATTTAGGTTTCACTCTGTTCTCTCCTATATAGATAGATGAATTTGGAACTCTATATCTAACATGGTTTGTAGTAGCTTTTTGAAAATTGACAAAATAAAGGAGTTCTCAATTTTGTCTCTATAGTTTGTTTCCACTTCAAGTAGCCCTACGCACAGACTGTGGAAAAGCACTTTCATTGAGAGGGGTTGCCAAGCTTCTAAGAAATAACGAGTTTCCGAAATACCGGCTAATATTTTTTCACCCAATCTTGATGATTCTTGGTGGTAATGATCAGTACACAAATCCCACTTGGCTCACCAAATTGTGTTCTTCTAGGTTGAAGCGTTCGTCTACAGTAGCAGTTTTTATATTTAGGTTTCACTCTCTTCTCTCATGTATAGATAGATGAATTTGGAACTCTAAATCCAACATGGTTTGTAGTAACTCTTTGAAACTTGAAAAAATACAGGAGTTCTCAGTTTTGTCTCTATGGTTTTTTTACTCTTCAAGTAGCCCTAGGCACAGACTGTGGAAAAGCACTTTCATTGAGAGGGGTTGCCAAGCTTCTAAGAAATAACGAGTTTCCGAAACACCAGGAAATATTTTTTCACCCAATCTTGATAATACTTGGTGGTAATGATCAGTACACAAATCCCACTTGGCTCACCAAATTATGTTCTTCTAGGTTGAAGTGTTCGTCTTCAGTAGCAGTTTTTATATTTAAGTTTCACTCTCATCTCTCCTATATAGATACATGAATTTGGAAGTCTAAATCCAACATGGTTTGTAGTAGCTCTTTGAAACTTGACAAAATAAAGGAGATCTCAGTTTTGTCTCTATGGTTTGTTTCCTCTTCAAGTAGCCCTAGGCACAGACTGTGGAAAAGCACTTTCATTGAGAGGGGTTGCCAAGCTTCTAAGAAATAACGAGTTTCCGAAACACCAGGAAATATTTTTTCATCCAATCTTGATAATACTTGGTGGTAATGATCAGTACACAAATCCCACTCACCAAATTGTGTTCTACTAGGTTGAAGCGTTCGTCTTGAGTAGCAGGTTTTATATTTAGGTTTCACTCTCATCTCTCCTATATAGATACATGAATTTGGAACTCTAAATCCAACATGGTTTGTAGTAGCTCTTTGAAACTTGACAAAATAAAGGAGATCTCAGTTTTTTCTCTATGGTTTGTTTCCTCTTCAAGTAGCCCTAGGCAAAGACTGTGGAAAAGCACATTCATTGAGAGGGGTTGCCAAGCTTCTAAGAAATAACGAGTTTCCGAAACACCAGCAAATATTTTTTCACCCAATCTTGATGATTCTTGGTGGTAATGATCAGTACACAAATCCCACTTGGCTCACCAAATTATGTTCTTCTAGGTTGAAGCGTTCGTCTACAGTAGCACTTTTTATATTTAGGTTTCACTCTGTTCTCTCCTATATAGATAGATGAATTTGGAACTCCAAATCCAACATGGTTTGTATTAGCTCTTTGAAACTTGACAAAATAAAGGAGTTCTCAGTTTTGTCTCTATGGTTTGTTTCCTCTTCAAGCAGGCCTAGGCACAGACTGTGGAAAAGCACTTTCATTGAGAGGGGTGGCCAAGCTTCTAAGAAATAACGAGTTTCCGAAATACCAGCAAATATTTTTTCACCCAATCTTGATGATACGTGGTGGTAATGATCAGTACACAAACCCCACTTGGCTCACCAAATTTTGTTCTTCTAGGTTGAAGCGTTCGTCTACAGTAGCAGTTTTTATATTTAGGTTTCACTCTGTTCTCTCCTATATAGATAGATGAATTTGGAACTCTATATCTAACATGGTTTGTAGTAGCTTTTTGAAACTTGACAAAATAAAGGAGTTCTCAATTTTGTCTCTATAGTTTGTTTCCTCTTCAAGTAGCCCTAGGCACACACTGTGGAAAAGCACTTTCATTGAGAGGGGTTGCCAAGCTTCTAAGAAATAACGAGTTTCCGAAATACCAGCTAATATTTTCTCACCCAATCTTGATGATTCTTGGTGGTAATGATCAGTACACAAATCCCACTTGGCTCACCAAATTGTGTTCTTCTAGGTTGAAGCGTTCGTCTACAGTAGCAGTTTTTATATTTAGGTTTCATTCTGTTCTCTCCTATATATATAGATGAATTTGGAACTCTATATCTAACATGGTTTGTAGTAGCTTTTTGAAACTTGACAAAATAAAGGAGTTCTCAATTTTGTTTCTACGGTTGGTTTCCTCTTCAAGTAGCCCTAGGCACAGACTGTGGAAAAGCACTTTCATTAAGAGGGGTTGCCAAGCTTCTAAGAAATAACGAGTTTCCGAAATACCAGCTAATATTTTCTCACCCAATCTTGATGATTCCTGCTGGTAATGATCAGTACACAAATCCCACTTGGCTCACCAATTGTGTTCTTCTAGGTTGAAGCGTTCGTCTACAGTAGCAGTTTTTATATTTAGGTTTCACTCTCATCTCTCCGATATAGATAGATGAATTTGGAACTCTAAAACCAACATGGTTTGTAGTAGCTATTTGAAACTTGACAAAATAAAGGAGTTCTCAGTTTTGTCTCTATGGTTTGTTTCCTCTTCAAGTAGCCCTAGGCACAGACTGTGGAAAAGCACTTTCATTAAGAGGGGTTGCCAAGCTTCTAAGAAATAACGAGTTTCCGAAACATCAGGAAATATTTTTTCATCCAATCTTGATAATACTTGGTGGTAATGATCAGTACACAAATCCCACTTGGCTCACCAAATTGTGTTCTACTAGGTTGAAGCGTTCGTCTACAGTAGCAGTTTTTATATGTAGGTTTCACTCTCATCTCTCCGATATAGATAGATGAATTTGGAACTCTAAATCCAACATGGTTTGTATTAGCTCTTTGAAACTTGACGAAATAAAGGACTTCTCAGTTTTGTCTCTATGGTTTGTTTCCTCTTCAAGTAGCCCTAGGCACAGACTGCGGAAAAGCACTTTCATTGAGAGGGGTTGCCAAGCTTCTAAGAAAGAACGAGTTTCCGAAATACCAGCAAATATTTTTTCACGAAATCTTGATGGTACGTGGTGGTAATGATCAGTACACAAATCCCACTTGGCACACCAAATTGTGTTCTTCTAGGTTGTAGCGTTCGTCTACAGTAGCAGTTTTTATATTTAGGTTTCACTCTCATCTCTCCTATATAGAATGATGAATTTGGAACTCTAAATCCAACATGGTTTGTAGTAGCTCTTTGAAACTTGACAAAATAAAGGAGTTCTCAGTTGTGTCTCTATGGTTTGTTTCCTCTTCAAGTAGCCCTAGGCACAGACACTGGAAAAGCACTTTCATTGAGAGGGGTTGCCAAGCTTCTAAGAAATAACGAGTTTCCGAAACACCAGGAAATATTTTTTCACCCAATCTTGATAATACTTGGTGGTAATGATCAGTACACAAATCCCACTCAAGAAATTGTGTTCTAGTAGGTTAAAGCGTTCGTCTTGAGTAGCAGTTTTTATATTTAGGTTTCACTCTCATCTCTCCTATATAGATACATGAATTTGGACCTCTAAATCCAACATGGTTTGTAGTAGCTCTTTGAAACTTGACAAAATAAAGGAGATCTCAGTTTTGTCTCTATGGTTTGTTTCCTCTTCAAGTAGCCCTAGGCAAAGACTGTGGAAAAGCACTTTCATTGAGAGGGGTTGCCAAGCTTCTAAGAAATAACGAGTTTCCGAAATACCAGCTAATATTTTTTCACCCAATCTTGATGATTCTTGGTGGTAATGATCAGTACACAAATCCCACTTGGCTCACCAAATTATGTTCTTCTAGGTTGAAGCGTTCGTCTACAGTAGCAGTTTTTATATTTAGGTTTCACACTGTTCTCTCCTATATAGATAGATGAATTTGGAACTCGAAATCCAACATGGTTTGTAGTAGCTCTTTGAAACTTGAAAAAAATAAAGGAGTTCTCACTTTTGTCTCTATTGTTTGTTTCCTCTTCAAGTAGCCCTAGGCACAGACTGTGGAAAAGTACTTACATTGAGAGGGGTTGCCAAGCTTCTAAGAAATAACGAGTTTCCGAAATACCAGCAAATATTTTTTCACGCAATCTTGATGATACGTGGTGGTAATGATCAGTACACAAATCCCACTTGGCTCACCAAATTGTGTTCTTCTAGGTAGAAGCGTTCGTCTAGAGTAGCAATTTTTATATTTAGGTTTCACTCTCTTCTCTCCTATATAGATTGATGAATTTGGAACACTAAATCCAACGTGGTTTGTAGTAGCTCTTTGAAACTTGACAAAATAAAGGAGTTCTCAGTTTTGTCTCTATGGTTTGTTTCCTCTTCAAGTAGCCCTCGGCACAGACTGTGGAAAAGCACTTTCATTGAGAGGGGTTGCCAAGCTTCTAAGAAATAATGAGTTTCCGAAATACCAGCAAATATTAATTCACCCAATCTTGATGATTCTTAAGGGTAATGATCAGTACACAAATCCCACTTGGCTCACCAAATTTTGTTCTTCTAGGTTGAAACGTTCACCTACAGCAGCAGTTTTTATATTTAGGTTTCACTCTCATCTCTCCTATATAGATACATGAATTTGGAACTCTAAATCCAACATGGTTTGTAGTAGCTCTTTGAAACTTGACAAAATAAAGGAGATCTCAGTTTTGTCTCTATGGTTTGTTTCCTCTTCAAGTAGCCCTAGGCACAGACTGTGGAAAAGCACTTTCATTGAGAGGGGTTGCCAAGCTTCTAAGAAATAACGAGTTTCCGAAATACCAGCTAATATTTTCTCACCCAATCTTGATGATTCTTGGTGGTAATGATCAGTACACAAATCCCACTTGGCTCACCAAATTGTGTTCTTCTAGGTTGAAGCGTTCGTCTACAGTAGCAGTTTTTATATTTAGGTTTCATTCTGTTCTCTCCTATATATATAGATGAATTTGGAACTCTATATCTAACATGGTTTGTAGTAGCTTTTTGAAACTTGACAAAATAAAGGAGTTCTCAATTTTGTTTCTACGGTTGGTTTCCTCTTCAAGTAGCCCTAGGCACAGACTGTGGAAAAGCACTTTCATTAAGAGGGGTTGCCAAGCTTCTAAGAAATAACGAGTTTCCGAAATACCAGCTAATATTTTCTCACCCAATCTTGATGATTCCTGCTGGTAATGATCAGTACACAAATCCCACTTGGCTCACCAATTGTGTTCTTCTAGGTTGAAGCGTTCGTCTACAGTAGCAGTTTTTATATTTAGGTTTCACTCTGTTCTCTCCTATATAGATAGATGAATTTGGAACTCTAAATCCAACATGGTTTGTAGTAGCTCTTTGAAACTTGACAAAATAAAGGAGTTCTCAGTTTTGTCTCTATGGTTTGTTTCCTCTTCAAGTAGCCCTAGGCACAGACTGTGGAAAAGCACTTTCATTGAGAGGGGTTGCCAAGCTTCTAAGAAATAACGAGTTTCCGAAATACCAGCAAATATTTTTTCACGCAATCTTGATGATACGTGGGGGTAATGATCAGTACACAAATCCCACTTGGCTCACCAAATTGTGTTCTTCTAGGTTGAAGCGTTCGTCTACAGTAGCAGTTTTTATATTTACGTTTCACTCTGTTCTCTCCTATATAGATAGATGAATTTGGAACTCTAAATCCAACATGGTTTGTAGTGGCTCTTTGAAAGTTGACAAAATAAAGGAGTTCTCAGTTTTGTCTCTATGGTTTGTTTCCTCTTCAAGTAGCCTTAGGCACAGACTGTGGAAAAGCACTTTCATTAAGAGGGGTTGCCAAGCTTCTAAGAAATAACGAGTTTCCGAAATACCAGCAAATATTTTTTCACGCAATCTTGATGATACGTGGGGGTAATGATCAGTACACAAATCCCACTTGGCTCACCAAATTGTGTTTTTCTAGGTTGAAGCGTTCGTCTACAGTAGCAGTTTTTATATTTAGGTTTCACTCTCATCTCTCCGATATAGATAGATGAATTTGGAACTCTAAAACCAACATGGTTTGTAGTAGCTATTTGAAACTTGACAAAATAAAGGAGTTCTCAGTTTTGTCTCTATGGTTTGTTTCCTCTTCAAGTAGCCCTAGGCACAGACTGTGGAAAAGCACTTTCATTAAGAGGGGTTGCCAAGCTTCTAAGAAATAACGAGTTTCCGAAACATCAGGAAATATTTTTTCATCCAATCTTGATAATACTTGGTGGTAATGATCAGTACAAAAATCCCACTTGGCTCACCAAATTGTGTTCTACTACGTTGAAGCGTTCGTCTACAGTAGCAGTTTTTATATGTAGGTTTCACTCTCATCTCTCCGATATAGATAGATGAATTTGGAACTCTAAATCCAACATGGTTTGTATTAGCTCTTTGAAACTTGACGAAATAAAGGAGTTCTCAGTTTTGTCTCTATGGTTTGTTTCCTCTTCAAGTAGCCCTAGGCACAGACTGCGGAAAAGCACTTTCATTGAGAGGGGTTGCCAAGCTTCTAAGAAAGAACGAGTTTCCGAAATACCAGCAAATATTTTTTCACGAAATCTTGATGGTACGTGGTGGTAATGATCAGTACACAAATCCCACTTGGCACACCAAATTGTGTTCTTCTAGGTTGTAGCGTTCGTCTACAGTAGCAGTTTTTATATTTAGGTTTCACTCTCATCTCTCCTATATAGAATGATGAATTTGGAACTCTAAATCCAACATGGTTTGTAGTAGCTCTTTGAAACTTGACAAAATAAAGGAGTTCTCAGTTGTGTCTCTATGGTTTGTTTCCTCTTCAAGTAGCCCTAGGCACAGACTCTGGAAAAGCACTTTCATTGAGAGGGGTTGCCAAGCTTCTAAGAAATAACGAGTTTCCGAAACACCAGGAAATATTTTTTCACCCAATCTTGATAATACTTGGTGGTAATGATCAGTACACAAATCCCACTCAAGAAATTGTGTTCTAGTAGGTTGAAGCGTTCGTCTTGAGTAGCAGTTTTTATATTTAGGTTTCACTCTCATCTCTCCTATATAGATACATGAATTTGGAACTCTAAATCCAACATGGTTTGTAGTAGCTCTTTGAAACTTGACAAAATAAAGGAGATCTCAGTTTTGTCTCTATGGTTTGTTTCCTCTTCAAGTAGCCCTAGGCAAAGACTGTGGAAAAGCACTTTCATTGAGAGGGGTTGCCAAGCTTCTAAGAAATAACGAGTTTCCGAAATACCAGCTAATATTTTTTCACCCAATCTTGATGATTCTTGGTGGTAATGATCAGTACACAAATCCCACTTGGCTCACCAAATTATGTTCTTCTAGGTTGAAGCGTTCGTCTACAGTAGCAGTTTTTATATTTAGGTTTCACACTGTTCTGTCCTATATAGATAGATGAATTTGGAACTCGAAATCCAACATGGTTTGTAGTAGCTCTTTGAAACTTGAAAAAAATAAAGGAGTTCTCACTTTTGTCTCTATTGTTTGTTTCCTCTTCAAGTAGCCCTAGGCACAGACTGTGGAAACACTTTCATTGAGGGGGGTTGCCAATCTTCTAAAAAATAACGAGTTTCCGAAATACCAGAAAATATTTTTTCACCCAATCTTAATGCAAATTTTTGGTAATGATCAGTACACAAATCCCACTTGGCTCACCAAATTTTTTTTTTCTAGGTTGAAGCGTTCGTCTACAGTAGCAGTTTTTATATTTAGGTTTCACTTTGTTCTCTCCTATATAGATTGTTGAATTTGGAACTCTAAATCCAACATGGTTTGTAGTAGCTCTTTGAAACTTTACAAAATAAAAGAGTTCTCAGTTTTGTCTCTATGGTTTGTTTCCTCTTCAGGTAGCCCTAGGAACAGACTGTGGAAAAGCACTTTCATAGAGAGGGGTTGCCAAGCTTCTAAGAAATAATGAGTTTCCGAAATACCAGCAAATATATTTTCACCCAGTCTTGATGATACCTGGTGGTAATAATCAGTACACAAATCCCACTTTCCTCACCAAATGTTGTTCTTCTAGGTTGAAGCGTAGTTCTACAGTAGCAGTTTTTATATTTAGGATTCACTCTGTTCTCTCCTATATAGATAGATGAATTTGGAACTCTAAATCCAACATGGTTTGTTGTAGCACTTTGAAACTTGACAAAATAAAGGAGTTTTCAGTTTAGCCTCTATGATTTGTTTCCTCTTCAAGTAGCTCTAAGCAGAGACTGTGGAAAAGCACTTTCATTGAAAGGTGTTGCCAAGTTTCCAAATAATTACGAGTTTCTGAAATACCTGCAAATATTTTTTCACCCAATCTTGATGATACGTGGTGGTAATGATCAGTATACAAATCCCACTGGGCTCACCAAATTCTGTTCTTCTAGGTTGTAGCGTTCGTCTACAGCAGCAGTATTTATATGTAGGTTTAACTGTGTTTTCTCTTATACAGATAGATGAATTTGGAAATCTAAAACCAACATGGGTTGTAGTAGCTCTTTCAAACTTGACAAAATAAATTAGTTCTCAATTTTCTCTCTATGGTTTGATTCCTCTTCAAGTAGCCCTAGGCACAGACTTTGTAAAAGCACTTTCATTGAAAGGGGTTGCCAAGCTTCCAAGAAATTACGAGTTTCCGAAATACTAGCAAATATTTTTTCATGCAATCTTGATGATACAAGGTGGTAATGACAAGTACACAAATCCCACTTGGCTCTCCAAATTTTGTTATTCCAGGTTGAAGCGTTCGTTTACTCTAGCAGTTTATATTTTTAGGTTCCCTCTGTTCTCTCCTATATAGATAGATGAATTTTGAACTCTAAATCCAACATGGTTTGTAGTGGCTCTTTGAAACTTGACAAAATTAAGGAGTTCTCAGTTTTGTCTCTATGATTTTTTCCGCTTCATGTAGCCCTAAGCAGAGACTGTGCAAAAGCACTTTCATTGAAAGGGGTTGCCAAGCTTCCAAAAAATTACGAGTTTCCGAAATACCAGCAAATATTTTTTCACCCTATGTTGATCATACGTGGTGGTAATGAAAAGTACACAAATCCCACTTGGCTCACCAAATTTTGTTCTTCTAAGTTGAAGCGTTCGTTTACAGTAGCAGTTTTAATTTTTAGGTTTCACTCTGTTCTCTCCTATATAGATAGATGAATTTGGAACTCTAAATCCAACATGGTTTGTAGTAGCTCTTTGAAACTTGACAAAATAAAGGAGTTCTCAGTTTTGTCTCTATGGTTTGTTTCCTCTTCAAGCAGCGCTAGGCACAGACTGTGGAAAAGCACTTTCATTGAGAGGGGTTGCCAAGCTTCTAAGAAATAACGAGTTTCCAAAATAGCTTCAAATATTTTTTCACCCAATCTTGATGATACTTGGTGGTAATGATCAGTGCACAAATCCCACTTGGCTCACCAAATTTTATTCTTCAAGGTTGATGCGTTCGTTTACAGTAGCAGTTTTTATTTTTAGGTTTTTCTCTGTTCTCTCCTATATAGATAGATGAATTTGGAACACTAAATCCAACATGGTTTGTATTAGCTATTTGAAACTTGACAAAATAATCGAGTTCTCAGTTTTGTCTCTATGGATTGTTTCCTATTCAAGAAGCCCTAGGCAAAGACTTGGCTCACCAAATTTTGTTCTTCTAGGATGAAGCGTTCGTTTACAATAGCAGTTTTAATTTTTAGGTTTCCCTCTGTTCTCTCCTATATAGATAGATGAATTTGGAACTCTAAATCCAACATGGTTTGTAGTAGCTCTTTGAAACTTGACAAAGCTTCTAAGAAATAACAAGTTTCCGAAATACCAGCAAAGATTTTTTCACCCAATCTTGATGATGCGTAGTGATAATGAGAAGTACACAAATCCCACTTGGCTCACCATATTTTGTTCTTCTAGGTTGAAGCGTTCGTCTACAGTAGCAGTTTTTATATTTAGGTTTCACTCTGTTCTCTCCTATATTGATAGATGAATTTGGAACTCTAAATCCTACATGGTTTGTAGTAGCTCTTTGATACTTGACAAAATCATGTAGTTCTCAGTTTTGTTTCTATGGTTTGTTTCCTCTTCAAGTAGGCCCATGCGCAGACTGTGGAAAAGCACTTTCATTGAGAGGGGTTGCCAAGCTTCCAAGAAATTACGAGTTTCCGAAATACCAGCAATTATTTTTTCACCCAATGTTGATGATACTTGGTGGTAATGATCAGTACAAAAATCCCACTTGGCTCACCAAATTTTGTTCTTCTAGGTTGAAGCGTTCCTTTACAGTAGCAGTTTTTATTTTTAAGGTTTCACTCTGTTCTCCCCTATATAGATAGATGAATTTCTAACTCTAAATCCCACATGGTTTGTAATAGGTCTTTGAAACTTGACAAAATAAAGGAGTTCTCAGTTTTGTCTCTATGGTTTGTTTCTGCTTCATGTAGCCCTAAGCACAGACTGTGGAAAAGCACTTTCATTTAGAGGCGTTGCCAAGGTTCTAAGAAATAACGAATTTCCAAAATACCAGCAAATATTTTATCACCCAATCTTGATGATACTTGGTGGTAATGATCAGCACACAAATCCCACTTGGCTCACCAAATTTTGTTCTTCTAGGTTGAAGCCTTCGTCTACAGTAGCAGTTTTATATTTAGGTTTTACTCTTTTCTCTCCTATATAGAGAGATGAATTTGGAAATCTAAATCCAACATGCCTTGTAGTAGCCCTTTGAATCTTGACAAAATAAAGGAGTTCTCAGTTTTGTCTCTATTATATGTTTCCGCTTAAAGTAGCCCTAAGCAGTGTCTGTGGAAAAGAACTTTCATTGTGAGGGGTTGCCAAGCATCCAAGAATTTACGTGTTTCCGAAATACCAGCAAATACTTTTTCACCCAATCTTGATGATACGTGGTGGTAATGACAAGTCCACAAATCCCACTTGGCTCACCAAATTTTGTTCTTCTAGGTTAAAGCATTTGTTTACAGTAGCAGTTTTTATTTTTATGTTTCACTCTGTTCTCTACTATATAGATAGATGAATTTGGAACACTAAATCCAACATGGTTTGTAGTAGCTCTTTGAAACTTGACAAAATAAAAAAGTTCTCAGATTTGTCTCTATGGTTTATTTCCTCTTCAAGTAGCCCTTGGCACACACGGTGGGAAAGCACTTTCATTGAGAGGGGTTGCCAATCTTTTAAGAAATAATGAGTTTCCGAAATACCAGCAAATATTTTTTCACCCAATTTTGATGATACTTTTGGGTAATGATCAGTACACAAATCCGACTTGGCTCATCAAATTTTGTTCTAGGTTGAAGCGTTTGTTTACAGTAGCAGTTTTTATTTTTAGGTTTCACTCTGTTCTGCCCTATATAGATAGATGAATTTCTAACTCTACATCCATCATGGTTTGTAGTAGCTCTTTGAAACTTGACAAAATAAAGGAGTTCTCAGTTTTGTCTCTATGGTTTGTTTCCTCTCAAGCCATCCTAGGCACAGACTGTGGAAAAGCACATTCATTGAGAGGGGTTGCCAAGCTTCTAAGAAATAACGAGTTTCAGAAATACCAGCAAATATTTTCTCACCCAATCTTCATGATACTTGGTGGTAATGATCAGTACACAAATCCCACTTGGCTCACCGAGTTTTGTTCTTCTACTTTTAAGCGTTCATTTACACTAGCAGTTTTCATATTTATGTTTCACTCTGCTCTCTTCTATAAAGATAGATGAATTTAGAACTCTAAATCCAACATGGTTTTTAGTAGCTCTTTGAATATTGACAAAATAAAGGAGTTCTCAGTTTTGTCTCTATGATTTGTTTCCGCTTCAAGTAGCCCTAAGCCTAGACTGTGGAAAAGCACTTTCATTGGGAGGGTTTGCCAAGCTTTCAAAAATTACCATTTTCCGAAATACCAGACAATATTTTTTCACCCAATCTTGATGATACGTGGTGGTAATGACAAGTCCCCATATCCCACTTGGCTCACCAAATTTTGTTTTTCTAAGTTGAAGCTTTCGTTTACAGTAACAGTTTTTATATTTAGGTTTCACTCTGGTCTCTCATATATAGATAGATGAATTTGGAACTTTAAATCCAACATGGTTTGTAGTAGATCATTGAAACTTGACTAAATAAAGGATTTCTCAGGTTTGTCTCCATGGTTTGTTTCCTCTTCAAGTAGCCCTAGGCACAGACGGTGGAAAAGCACTTTCATTGAGAGGGGTTGCCAAGCTTTTAAGAGATAACGAGGTTCCGAAATACCAGCAAATATATTTTCACCGCATTTTGATTATACTTGGTGGTAATGATTATTACACAAATCCCACTTGGCTCACCAAATTTTGTTCTTCTAGGTTGAAGCGTCTGTCTACAGTAGCAGTTTTTATATTTAGGTTTCACTCTGTTCTCTCATATGTAGATAGATGAATTTGGAATTCTAAATCCAACATGGTTTGTAGTAGCTCTTTGAAACTTGTAAAAATAAAGGAGTTCTCAGTTTTGTCTCTATGGGTTGTTTCCTCTCAAGTAGCCCTAGGCATAGACTGTGGAAAAGCACTTTCATTGAGAGGGATTGCCAACTTTCTAAGAAAAAACGAGTTTCCGAAATACCAGCAAATATTCTTTCACCCAATGTTCATGATACTTGGTGGTAATGATCAGGACACAAATTTCAATTGGCTCACCAAATTTTGTTCTTCTAGGTTGAAGCGTTCGTCTACAGTAGCACTTTTTATATTTAGGTTTCACTCTGTTCTCTCTTATATCGATAGATGAATTTGGAACTCTAAATCCAACATGGTTTGTAGTAGCTCTTTGAAACTTGACAAAATAAAGGAGTTCTCAGTTTTGTCTTATGGTTTGTTTCCTCTTCAAGTAGCCCTAAGCAGAGACTGTGGAAAAGCACTTTCATTGAAAGGGGTTGCCAAGCTTCCAAGAAATTACAAGTTTCCGAAATACCAGCAAATATTTTTTCACCCAATGTTGATGATACGTGGTGGTAATGACAAGTACACAATGCCCACTTGGCTCAACAAATTTTGTTCTTCTAGGTTGAAGCGTTCGTTTACAGTACCAGTTTTTATTTTTAGTTTTCACTCTGTTCTCTCCTATATAGATAGATGAATTTGAAATTCTAAATCCAATATGGTTTGTAGTAGCTCTATGAAAGTTGACAAAATAAAGAAGTTCTCAGTTTTGTCTCTATGGTTTGTTTCCTCTTCAAGTAGCCCTAGGCACAGACTGTGGAAAAGCACTTTCATTGAGATGGGTTGCCGAGCTTCTAAGAAATAACGAGTTACCAAAATACCAGCAAAGATTTTTTTCACCCAATGTTGATGATACTTGGTGGTAATGACAAGTACACAAATCCCACTTGGCTCACCCAATTTTGTTCTTCTAGGTTTAAGCGTTCGTCTACAGTAGCAGTTTTTATATTTAGGTTTCACTCTGTTCTCTTCTATATAGATAGATGAATTTGGAACTCTAAATCCAACATGGTTTGAAGTAGCCCTTTGAAACTTGACCAAATAAAGGAGTTCTCAGTTTTGTCTCTATTGTTTGTTTCCTCTTCAAGTAGCCCTAAACAGAGACTGTGGAAAAGCACTTTCATTGAAAGGGGTTGCCAAGCTTCCTAGAAATTACGAGATTCCGAAATAACAGCAAATATTTTTTCACAAATCTTGTGATACTTGTTGGTAATGATCGGTATACAAATCCCACTTGACTCACCAAATTTTGTTCTTCTAATTTGAAGCGCTCGTTTGCAGTAGCAGTTCATATTTTTAGGTTTCCCTCTCTTCTCTCCTATATAGATAGATGAATTTGGAACTCTAAATCCAACATGGTTTGTAGTAGCTCTTTGAAACTTTACAAAATAAAGGTGTTCTCTGTTTTGTCTCAATGGTTTGTTTCCTCTTCAATTAGCCCTAGGCACAGACTGTGGAATAGAACTTTCATTGAGAGGGGTTGCCAAGCTTCTAAGAAATAACGAGTTTCCGAAACACCAGCAAAAATTTTTTCACCCAATCTTGATGATACTTGGTGGTAATGATCAGTACACAAATCCCATTTGGCTCACCAAACTTTGTTCTTCTAGGTTGAAGCGTTCGTCTACAGCAGCAGTTTTTATATTTATCTTTCACTCTGTTCTCTCCTTTATAGATAGATGAATTTGAAACTCTAAATCCAACATGGTTTGTTGTGGCTCTTTGAAACTTGACAAAATAAAGGAGTTCTCAGTTTTTTTCTCTATGGTTTCTTTCCTCTTCAAGTAGCCCTATGCACAGACTGTGGAAAAGCAATTTCATTGAACGGGGTTGCCAAGATTCCAAGAAATTACGAGTTTCCGAAATACCAGCAAGTACTTTTTCACCCAATCTTGATGATACATGGTGGTAATGACAAGTACACAAATCCCACTTGGCTCCCCAAATTTTGTACTTCTAGTTTGAGGCGTTCGTCTACAGTAGCAGTTTTTATATTTGTGTTTCACTCTGCTCTCTCCTATATAGATAGATGAATTTGGAACACTAAATCCAACATGGTGTGTAGTATCTCTTTGAAACTTGACAAAATAAAGGAGTTCTCAGTTTTGTTTCTATGATTTGTTTCCTCTTCAAGTAGCCCTAAGCAGAGACTGTGGAAAAGCACTTTCATTGAAAGGGGTTGCCAAGCTTCCAAGAAATTATGAGTTTCCGAAATACCAGCAAATATTTTTGCACCCAATCTTGATGATACGTGGTGGTAATGACAAATACACAAATCCCACTTGGCTCATCAAATTTTGTTATTCTAGGTTGATGCGTTCATTTACATTAGCAGTTTTTATTTTTAGTTTTTTCTCTGTTCTCTCCTATATAGATAGATGAATTTGGAACTCTAAATCCAACAAGGGTTGTAGAAGCTCTTTTAAACTTGACAAAAAAAAAGAGTTCTCGGTTTTGTCTCAATGGTTTGTTTCCTCTTCAATTATCCCTAGGCACAGACTGTGGAAAAGCACTTTCATTGAGAGGGGTTTCCAAGCTTCTAAGAAATAACGAATTTCCAAAACACCAGGAAGTTTTTTTCAACCAATATTGATGATACTTGGTGGTAATGATCAGTACACAAATCCCACTTGGCTCACCAAATTGTGTTCTTCTAGGTTGAAACGTTCATCTACAGCTGCAGTTTTTATATGTAGGTTTCACTCTGTTCTCTCTTATATAGATAGATGAATTTGGAACTCTAAATCCAACATGATTTGTAGAAGGTCTTTGGAATGTGACAAAATAAAGTATTTCTCAGTTTTGTCTCTATGGTTTGTTTCCTCTTCAAGTAGCCCTAAGCAGATACTGTGGAAAAGCACATTCATTGAACGGGGTTGCCAAGCTTCCAAGAAATTACGAGTTTCCGAAATACCAGCAAATACATTTTCACCCAATCTTGATGATGCTTGGTGTTAATGATCGGTACACAAATCCCACTTGGCTCACCAAATTTTGTTCTTCTAGGTTGAAGCGTTCGTTTACAGTAGCAGTTTTTATTTTTAGGTTTCACTTTGTTCTCTCCTATATTGATAGATGAATTTTGGACTCTAAATCCAACATGGTTTGTAGTAGCTCTTTGAAACTTGACAAAATAAAGGAGTTCTCAGTTTTGTCTCTCTGGTTTGTTTCCTCTTCAAGTAGCCCTAGGCACAGACTGTGCAAAAAGCACTTTCATTGAGAGGAGTTGGCAAGCTTCTAAGAAATAACGAGTTTCTGAAATACCAGCAAATATTTTTTCACCCAATCTTGATGATACTTGGTGGTAATGATCAGTACACAAATCCCACTTGGGTCAGAAAATTTTGTTCTTCTAGGTTGAAGCGTTCGTCTACAGTAGCAGTTTTTATTTTTAGGTTTAACTTTGTTTTCTCCTATATATAGGTAAATGAATTTGGAACTCTAAATCCAACATGGTTTGTAGTAGCTCTTTGAAACTTAACAAAATAAAGGAGTTCTCAGTTTTGTCTCTATGGTTTGTTTCCTCTTCAAGTAGCCCTAGGCACAGACTGTGGAAAAGCACTTTAATTGAGAGGGGTTGCCATGCTTCTAAGAAATAACGAGTTTCCGATATACCAGTAAATATTTTGTCACCCAATCATGATGATACTTGGTGGTAATAATCGGTACACAAATCCCACTTGACTCACCAAATTTTGTTGTTCTAGTTTAAAGCGTTCGTTTACAGTAGCAGTTAATATTTTTAGGTTCCCTCTGTTCTCTCCTATGTAGATAGAAGAATTTGGAACTCTAAATCCAAAATAGTGTGTAATAGCTTTTTGAAACTTGACAAAATAAAGGAGTTCTCAGTTTTTACTGTATGATTTGTTTCCGCTTCATTTAGCCTTAAGCAGAGACTGTGGAAAAGCACTTTCATTGAAAAGGGTTGCCAAGATTCCAAGAAATTACGAGTTTCCGAAATACCAGCAAATATTTTTTGACCCAATGTTGGTGATACGTGGTGGTAATGACAAGTACACAGATCCCACTTGGCTCACCAAATTTTGTTCTTCTAGGTTGAAGCGTTCGTTTACAGTAGCAGTTTTTATTTTTAGGTTTCACTCTGTTCTCTCCTATATAGATGATGAATTTGGAACTCTAAACCCAACATGGTTTGTAGTAGCTCTTCGATAATTGACAAAATAAAGGAGTTCTCAGTTTTATCTCTATGGTTTGTTTCCTCTTCAAGTAGCCCCAGGCACAGACTGTGGAAAAGCACTTTCATTGAGATGGGTTGCCAAGCTTCTAAGAAATAACGAGTTTCCGAAATACCAGCAAATATTTTTTCACCCAATCTTGATGATACTTGGTGGTAATGATCAGTTCACAAATCCCACTTGGCTCAACAAATTTTCTTCTTCTAGGTTGAAGCGTTCGTTTACAGTAGCAGTTTTTATTTTTAGGTTTCACTCTGTTCTCTCCTATATAGATAGATGAATTTGAAACTCTAAATCCAACATGGTTTGTAGTAGATCTTTGTAACTTGACAAAATAAAGGAGTTCTCAGTTTTGTCTGTATGATTTTTTTCGGCTTCATGTAGCCCTAAGCAGACACTGTGGAAAAGCACTTTCATTGAAAGGGGTTGCCAAGCTTACAAGAAATTACAAGTTTCCGAAATACCAGCAAATATTTTTTCACCCAATCTTGATGATACTTGGTGGTAATGATCAGTACACAAATCCTTCTTGGGTCAGAAAATTTTGTTCTTCTAGGTTGAAGCGTTCGTCTACAGTAGCAGTTTTTATTTTTAGGTTTCACTTTGTTCTCTCCTATATAGATAAATGAATTTGGAACTCTAAATCCAACATGGTTTGTAGTAGCTCTTTGAAACTTGACAAAATAAAGGAGTTCTCAGTTTTGTCTCTATGGTTTGTTTCCTCTTCAAGTAGCCCTAGGCACAGACTGAGGAAAAGTACTTTCATTGAGAGGGGTTTCCATGCTTCTAAGAAATAACGAGTTTCCGATATACCAGTAAATATTTTGTCACCCAATCATGATGATACTTGGTGGTAATAATCGGTACACAAATCCCACTTGACTCACCAAATTTTGTTGTTCTAGGTTGAAGAGTTCGTTTACAGTAGCAGTTAATATTTTTAGGTTCCCTCTGTTCTCTCCTATATAGATAGAAGAATTTGGAACTCTAAATCCAAAATAGTGTGTAATAGCTTTTTGAAACTTGACAAAATAAAGGAGTTCTCAGTTTTGTCTCTATGATTTGTTTCCGCTTCATTTAGCCTTAAGCAGAGACTGTGGAAAAGCACTTTCATTGAAAAGGGTTGCCAAGATTCCAAGAAATTACGAGTTTCCGAAATACCAGCAAATATTTTTTGACCCAATGTTGGTGATACGTGGTGGTAATGACAAGTACACAGATCCCACTTGGCTCACCAAATTTTGTTCTTCTAGGTTGAAGCGTTCGTTTACACTAGCAGTTTTTATTTTTAGGTTTCACTCTGTTCTCTCCTATATAGATGATGAATTTGGAACTCTAAATCCAACAAGGTTTGTAGTAGCTCTTTGATAATTGACAAAATAAAGGAGTTCTCAGTTTTATCTCTATGGTTTGTTTCCTCTTCAAGTAGCCCCAGGCACAGACTGTGGAAAAGCACTTTCATTGAGAGGGGTTGCCAAGCTTCTAAGAAATAACGAGTTTCCGAAATACCAGCAAATATTTTTTCACCCAATCTTGATGATACTTGGTGGTAATGATCAGTTCACAAATCCCACTTGGCTCACCAAATTTTCCTTTTCTAGGTTGAAGCGTTTGTTTACAGTAGCAGTTTTTAATTTTAGGTTTCACTCTGTTCTCTCCTATATAGATAGATGAATTTGAAACTCTAAATCCAACATGGTTTGTAGTAGGTCTTTGTAACTTGACAAAATAAAGGAGTTCTCAGTTTTGTCTCTATGATTTGTTTCGGCTTCAAGTAGCCCTAGGCACAGACTGTGGAAAAGCACTTTCATTGAGAGGGGTGGCCAAGCTTCTAAAAAATAACGATTTTCCGAAATACCAGCAAATATTTTTTCACCCAATCTTCTCGATACTTGGTTGTAATGATCGGTACACAAATCCCACTTGACTCACCAAATTTTGTTCTTCTTGTTTGAAGCGTTCAATTACAGTAGCAGTTTATATTTTTAGATTCCCTCTGTTCTCTCCTATATAGATAGATGATTTTGGAACTCTAAATCCAACATGGTTTGTAGTAGCTCTTTGAAACTTGAAAAAATTAAGGAGTTCTCAGTTTTGTCTCTATGATTTGTTTCCGCTTCATGTAGCCCTAAGCAGAGACTGTGGAAAAGCACTTTCATTGAAAGGGGTTGCCAAGCTTCCAAGAAATTACAAGTTTCCGAAATACAAGCAAATATTTTTTCACCCAATGTTGGTGATACGGGGTGGTAATGACAAGTACAAAGAACCCACTTGGCTCACCAAATTTTGTTCTTCGAGGCTGAAGCGTGCGTTTACAGGAGCAGTGTTTATTTTTAGGATTCACTCTGTTTTCTCCTATATAGATAGATGAATTTGAAACTCTAAATCCAACATGGTTAGTAGTAGCTCTTTGAAACTTGACAAAATAAAGGAGTTCTCAGTTTTGTCTCTATGGTTTGTTTTCTCTTCAAGTAGCCCTAGGCATAGACTGTGGAAAAGCACATTCATTGAGAGGGTTTGCCAAGCTTCTAAGAAATAACGAGTTTCCCAAATACCAGCAAATATTTTTTCACCCAATCTTGATGATACTTGGTGGTAATGATCGGTACACAAATCCCACTTGACTCACCAATTTTTGTTCTTCTAGGTTGAAGCGTTTGTTTACAGTAGCAGTTTATATTTTTAGGTTCAATCTGTTCTCTCCTATATATAGAAAGATGAATTTGGAACTCTAAATCCAAAATGGTTTGTAATAGCTCTTTGAAACTTGACCAAATAAAGGAGTTCTCAGTTTTGTCTCTATGATTTTTTTCCGCTACATGTAGCCCTAAGCAGAGACTGTGGAAAAGAACTTTCATTGAAAGGGGTTGACAAGCTTCCAAGAAATTAAGAGTTTCCGAAATACCAGCATATATTTTTTCCCCCAATGTTGATGATACGTGTTGGTAATTACAAGTACACAAATCCCACTTGGCTCACCAAATTTTGTTCTTCTAGGTTGAAGCGTTCATTCACAGTAGCAGTTTTTATTTTTAGGTTTCACTCTATTCTCTCCTATATACATAGATAAATTTGGAATTCTAAATCCAACATGGTTTGTAGTAGCTCTATGAAACTTGACAAAATAAAGGAGTTCTCAGTTTTGTCTCTATGATTTATTTCCGCTTCATGTAGCCCTAAACAGAGACTGTGGGAAGGCACTTTCATTGAAAAGGGTTGCCAAGCTTCCAAGAAATTACGAGTTTCTGAAATACCAGCAAATATTTTTTCACCCAATGTTGGTGATACGTGGTGGTAATGACAAGTACACAGATCCCACTTTGCTCACCAAATTTTGTTCTTCTATGTTGAAGCGTTCGTTTACAGTAGGAGTTTTTCTTTTTAGGTTTCACTCTTTTCTCTCCTTTATAGATGATGAATTTGGAACTCTAAATCCAACATGGTTTGTAGTAGCTCTTTGAAAATTGACAAAACACAGGAGTTCTCAGTTCTGTCTCTATGATTTGTTTCGCTTCATGTAACCCTAAGCAGAGACTGTGGGAAAGCACTTTCATTGAAAAGGGTTGCCAAGCTTCCAAGAAATTACGAGTTTCTGAAATACCAGAAAATATTATTTCACCCAATGTTGGTGATACATGGTGGTAATGACAAGTACACAGATCCCTCTTGACTGACCAAATTTTGTTCGTCTAGGTTGAAGCGTTCGTTTACAGTAGCAGTTTTTATTTTTAGGTTTCACTCTTTTCTCTTCTATATAGATAATGAATTTGGAACTCTAAATCCAACATGGTTTGTAGTAGCTCATTGAAACTTGACAAAATAAAGAGGTTCTCACTTTTGTCTCTATGGTTTGTTTCCTCTTCAATTAGCCAAGGGACAGACTGTGGAAAAGCACTTTAATTGGGAGGGTTGCCAACCTTCTAAGAAACAACGAGTTTCCGAAATACCAGCAAATATTTTTTCACCCAATCTTGATGATACTTGGTGGTAATGATAGATACACAAATCCCCCTTGACTCACCAAATTTTGTTCTTCTAGGTTGAAGCGTTCCTTTACAGTAGCAGTTTATATTTTTGGTTCCCTCTGTTCTCTCCTATATAGATAGATGAATTTGGAACTCTAAATCCAAAATGGTGTGTAATAGCTCTTTGAAACTTGACAAAATAAAGGAGTTCTCAGTTTTGTCTCTATGATTTGTTTCCGCTTCATGTAGCCCTAAGCAGAGACTGTTGTAAAGCACTTTCATTGAAAGGGTTTCCCAAGCTTCCAAGAAATTACGAGTTTCCGAAATACCAGCAAATATTTTTTCACCCAATGTTGATGATACGTGGTGGTAATTACAAGTACACAAATCCCACTTGGCTCACCAAATTTTGTTCTTCTACGTTGAAGCGTTCGTTTACAGTAGCAGTTTATATTTTTAGGTTTCACTCTGTTCTCTCCTATATAGATAGATGAATTTGGAACTCTAAATCCAACATGGTTTGTAGTAGCTCTTTGAAAGTTGACAAAATAAAGGAGTTCTCAGTTTTTTCTCTATGGTTTGTTTCCTCTTCAAGTCGCCCTAAGCAGAGACTGTGGAAAAGCACTTTCATTGAGAGGGGTTGCCAAGACTTAAGAAATAACGAGTTTCCGAAATAGCAGCAAATATTTTTTCACCCAGTGTTGATGATACTTGGTGGTAATGACAAGTACACAAATCGCACTTGGCTCACTAAATTTTGTTCTTCTAGGTTGAAGCGTTCGTTTACAGTAGCAGTTTTATATTTTTAGGTTCCCTCTGTTCTCTCCTATATAGATAGATGATTTTGGAACTCTAAATCCAACATGGTTTGTAGCAGCTCTTTGAAACTTGAAAAAATAAAGGAGTTCTCAGTTTTTTCTCTCTGATTTGTTTCCGCTTCATGTAGCCCTAAGCAGAGACTGTGGAAAGCACTTTCGTTGAAAAGGGTGGCCAAGCTTCCAATATTACGAGTTTCCGAAATACCCGCAAATATTTTTTCACCCAATCTTGATGACACTTGGTGGTAAAGATCGGTACACAATCCCAATTGACACACCAAATTTTGTTCTTCTAGGTTGAAGCGTTCGTTTACAGTAGCAGTTTATATTTTTAGGTTTCCTCTGTTCTCTCCTATATAGATAGATGAATTTGGAACAATAAATCCAAAATGGTGTGTAATAGCTCTTTGAAACTTGACAAAATAAAGGAGTTCTAAGTTTTGTTTCTATGGTTTGTTTCCTCTTCAAGTAGCCCTAGGCACAGAGTGTAGAAAAGCACTTTCATTGAGAGGGGTGGCCAAGCTTCTAAGAAATAACGAGTTTCCGAAATACCAGCAAATATTTTTTCACCCAATCTTCATGATACTTGGTGGTAATGATCGGTACACAGATCACACTTGGCTCACCGAATTTTGTTTCTCTAGGTTGAAGCGTTCGTTTACAGTAGCAGTTTTTATTTTTAGGTTTCACTCATTTCTCTCCTATATAGATGATGAATTTGGAACCCTAAATTCAACATGGTTTGTAGTAGCTCTTTGAAAATTGATAAAATAAAGGAGTTCCCAGTTTTGTCTCTATGATTTGTTTCTTCTTGTTGTAGCCCTAAGCAGAGACTGTGGAAAAGAACTTTCATTGAGAGGGGTTGCCAAGCTTCCAAGAAATTACGAGTTTCCGAAATACCAGCAAATATTTTTTCACCCAATGTTGATGATACGTGGTGGTAATGAGAAGTACACAATTCCCACTTGGCTCACCAAATTTTGTTCTTATAGGTTGAAGTGTTCGTTTACAGTAGCAGTTTTTATTTTTAGGTTTCACTCTGTTGTCTCCTATATAGATAGATGAATTGGAACTCTAAATCCAACATGGTTTGTAGTAGCTCTTGGAAACTTGACAAAATAAAGAGGTTCTCAGTTTTGTCTCTATGGTTTGTTTCCTCTTCAAGTAGCCCTAGGCACAGACTGTGGAAAAGCACTTTCATTGAGAGGGGTTGCAAGGCTTCTAAGAAATAACGAGTTTCCAAAATACCAGCAAATATTTTTTCACCCAATATTGATGATACTTGGTGGTAATGATCGGTACACAAATCCCACTTGACTCACCAATTTTTGTTTCTCTAGGTTGAAGCGTTCGTTTACAGTAGCAGTTTATATTTTTACATTCCCTCTGTTCTCTCCTATACACATAGATGAATTTGGAACTCTAAATCCAAAATGGTATGTAATAGCTCTTTGAAACTTGACAAAATAAAGGAGTTCTCAGTTTTGTCTCTATGATTTGTTTCTGCTTCATATAGCCCTAAGCAGAGACTGTGGAAAAGAACTTTCATTGAAAGGTGTTGACAAGGTTCAAAGAAATTAAGAGTTTCCAAAATACCAGCAAATACTTTTTCACCCAATGTTGATGGTACGTGGTGGTAATGACAAGCGAACAAATCCCACTTGGCTCACCAAATTTTGTTCTTCTAGGTTGAAGCATTAGTTTAGAGTAGCAGTTTTAATATTTAGGTTTCCCTCTGTTCTCTCCTATATAGATAGATTAATTTGGAACTCTATATCCAACAGGGTTTGTAGTAGCTCTTTGAAACTTGACAAAATAAAGGAGTTCTCAGTTTTGTCTCTATGGTTTGTTTCCTCTTCAAGTAGCCCTAGGCACAGACTGTGGAAAAGCACTTTCATTGAGATTGGTTGCCAAGCTTCTAAGAAATAACGAGTTTCCGAAACACCAGCAAATATTTTTTCATCCAATGTTGATGATACTTGGTGGTAGTGATCAGTACACAAATCCCACTTGGCTCACCAAATTTTGTTCTTCTAGCTTGAAGCGTTCGTCTACAGTAGCATTTTTTATTTTTAGGTTTCACTCTGTTTTCTCCTATATAGATACATGAATTTGGAACTCTAAATCCAACATGTTGTGTAATAGCTCTTTGAAACTAGACAAAATAAAGGAGTTCTCTGTTTTGTCTCTATGATTTGCTTCCGCTTCATGTAGCCCAAAGCAGAGACTGTGCAAAAGCACTTTCATTGAGAGGGGTTTCCAAGCTTCTAAGAAATAACGAGTTTCAGAAATACCAGCAAATATTTTTTCACCCAATCTTCATGATACTTGGTTGTAATGATCAGTACACAAATCCCACTTGGCACACCAAATTTTGTCTTCTAGTTTGAAGCGTTTGTTTACAGTGACAGTTTTTATATTTAGGTTTCACTCTGTTCTCTCCTATATAGATAGATGAATTTGGAACTCTAAATCCAACATGGTTTGTAGTAGCTCATTGAAACTTGACAAAATAATGGAGTTCTCAGTTTTGTCTCTATGATTTGTTTCCGCTTCAATTAGCTCTAAGCAGAGACTGTGGAAAAGCTCTTTCATTGAGAGGGGTTGCCAAGATTCCAAAAATTACGAGTTTCCGAAATGCCAGCCAATATTTTTTTACCCAATGTTGATGATACGTGGTGATAATAACAAGTACACAAATACCACTTGGCTCACCAAATTTTGTTCTTCTAGGTTGAAGCGTTTGTTTACAGTAGCAGTTTTTATATTTAGGGTTCACTCTTGTCTCTCCTATATAGATAGATGAATTTGGAACTCTAAATCCAACCTGGTTTGTAGTAGATCTTTGAAACATGACAAAATAAAGGAGTTCTCAGTGTTGTCTCTATGGTTTTTTTCCTCTTCAATTAGACCTAGGCACAGACTGTGGAAAAGCACATTCATTGAGAGGGGTTGCCAAGCTTCTAAGAAATAACGAGTTTCCGAAATACCAGCAAATATTTTTTCACCCAATCTTGATGACACTTGGTGGTAATGATCGGTACACAAATCCCACTTGACTCACCAAATTTTGTTCTTCTAGGTTGAAGCGTTCGTTTACAGTAGCAGTTTATATTTTTAAATTCCCTCTGTTCACTCCTATATAGATAGATGAATTTGGAACTCTAAATCCAACATGGTTTGTAGTAGCTGTTGAAACGTGACAAAATAAAGGAGTTCTCAGTTTTTATCTATAATTTGTTTCTGCTTCATGTAGCCCTAAGCAGAGACTGTGGAAAAGAACTTTCATTGAAAGGTGTTGACAAGCTTTTAAGAAATTAAGAGTTTCCCAAATACCAGCAAATATTTTTTCACCCAATGTTGATGATACGTGGCAGTAATAACAAGTACACAAATCCCACTTGGCTCACCAAATTTTGTTCTTCTAGGTTGAAGCATTCGTTTAGAGTAGGAGTTTTAATATTTAGGTTTTCCTCTGTTCTTTCCTATATAGATAGATGAATTTGGAACTCTAAATCCAAGATGGTTTGTAGTAGCTCTTTGAAACTAGACCAAATAAAGGTGTTCTCAGTTTTGTCTCTATGGTTTTTTTCCTCTTCAAGTAGCCGTAGGCACAGACTGTGGAAAAGCACTTTCATTGAGAGCGGTGGCCAAGCTTCTAAGAAATAACGAGTTTCCGAAATACCAGCAAATATTTTTTCACCCAATCTTGATGATACTTGGTGGTAATTATCGGTACACAAATCCCACTTGACTCCCAAATTTTGTTCTTCTAGGTTGAAGCGTTTGTTTACAGTAGCAGTTTTTATTTTTAGGTTTCACTGTTTTCTCTCCTATATAGATGATGAATTTGGAACTCTAAATCCAGCATGTTTTGTAGTAGCTCTTTTAAAATTGACAAAATAAAGGAGTGCTCAGTTTTGTCTCTATGATTTGTTTCCGCTTCATGTAGCCCTAAGCAGAGACTGTTGAAAAGCACTTTCATTGAAAGGGGTTGCCAAGCTTCCAAGAAGTTACGAGTTCCAAAATACCAGCAAATATTTTTTCACCCAATCTTAATGATACTTGGTGGTAATGATCGGTTCACGAATCCCACTTGACTCACCAAATTTTCTTCTTCTAGGTTGAAGCGTTCGTTTACAGTAGCAGTTTTTATTTTATATTTCACTCTCTTCTCTCCTATATAGATACATGAATTTGGAACTCTAAATCCAACATGGTTTGTAGTAGATCTTTTAACTTGACAAAATAACGGAGTTCTCAGTTTTGTCTCTATGGTTTGTTTCCTCTTCAAGTAGCCCTAGGCAACGACTGTGGAAAAGCACTTTCATTGAGAGGGGTTGCCAAGCTTCCAAGAAGTTACGTGTTCTGAAATACCAGCAAATATTTTTTCACCCAATCTTGATGATACTTGGTGGTAATGATCGGTACACAAATCCCACTTGACTCACCAAATTTTGTTCTTCTAGGTTGAAGCGTTCGTTCACAGTAGCAGTTAATATTTTTAGGTTTCCTCTGTTCTCTCTTGTATAGATAGATGATTTTGGAACTCTAAATCCAACATGGTTTGCAGTAGCTCTTTGAAACTTGACAAAATAAAGGAGTTCTCAGTTTTGTCTCTGTGATTTGTTTCCGCTTCATATAGCCCTAAGCAGAGACTGTGGAAAAGCACTTTCATTGAGAGGGGTTGCCAAGCTTCTAAGAAATAACGAGTTTCCAAAATACCAGCAAATATTTTTTCACCCAATCTTGATGATACTTGGTGGTAATGATCGGAACACAAATCCCACTTGACTCACCAAATTTTGTTCTTCTAGGTTGAAGCGTTCGTTTACAGTAGCAGTTTATATTTTTACGTTCCCTCTGTTCTCTCCTATATAGATAGATGAAATTGTAACTCTAAATCCAAAATGGTGTGTAATAGCTCTTTGAAACTTGACACAATAAAGGAGTTCTCAGTTTTGTCTCTATGATTTGTTTCCGCTTCATATAGCCCTAAGCAGAGACTGTGGAAAAGCACTTTCATTGAAAGGGGTTGCCAAGCTTCCAAGAAATAAGGAGTTTCCATAATACCAGCAATTATTTTTTCACCCAATGTTGATGATACGTGGTGGTAATGACAAGTACACAAATCCCACTTGGCTCACCAAATTTTGTTTTTCTATATTAAAGCGTTCGTTTACAGTTGCAGTTTTTATTTTTAGATTTCACTCTGTTCTCTCCTATATAGATAGATGAATTTGGAACTCTAAATCCAATGGGGTTTGTAGTAGCTCTTTGAAACTTGACAAAATAAAAGAGTTCTCAGTTTTGACTCTATGGTTTCTTTCCTCTTCAAGTAGCCTAGGCAAAGACTGTTTAAAAGCACTTTCATTGAGAGGGGTGGCCAAGCTTCTGAGAAATAAAGAGTTTCCGAAATACCAGCAAATATTTTTTCACCCAATCTTGATGATGCTTGGTGGTAATTATCGGTACACAAATCCCACTTGACTCACCAAATTTTGTTCTTCTAGGTTGAAGCGTTCGTTTACAATAGCAGTTTATATTTTTAGGTTTCCTCTGTTCTCTCCTATATAGATAGATGATTTTTTTAACTCTAAATCCAACATGGTTTGTAGTAGCTCTTTGAAATTTGACAAAATAAAGGAGTTCTCAGTTTTGTCTCTATGATTTGTTTTCGCTTCATGTAGCCCTAAGCGGAGACTGTGGGAAAGCACTTTCATTGAAAGGGGTTGCCAAGCTTCCAAGAGACTACGAGTTTCTGAAATACCAGCAAATATTTTTTCACCCAATGTTGGTGATGCGTGGTGGTAATGACAAGTACACATATCCCACTTGGCTCTCCAAATTTTTTTCTTCTAGTTTGAAGCGTTCCTTTACAGTAGCAGTTTTTATTTTTAGGTTTCACTGTTTTCTCTCCTATATAGATGATGAATTTGGAACTCTAAATACAACATGGTTTGTAGTAGCTCTTTGAAAATTGACAAAATAAACGAGTGCATAGTTTTGTCTCTATGATTTGTTTCCGCATCATGTAGCCCAGGGAGAGACTGTTTAAAAGCACTTTCATTGAAAGGTGTTGCGAAGCTTCCAAGAAGTTACGCTTTTCCGAAATACCAGCAAATATTTTTTCACCCAATCTTGATTATACATGGTGGTAATGACAAGTCCACAAATCCCACTTGGCTCACCAAATTTTGTTCTTCTAGGTTGAAGCGTTCGTTTACAGTAGCAGTTTTTATTGTTAGGCTTCACTCTGTTCTCTACTATATACATAGATGAATTTGGAACTCTAAATCCAACATGGTTTGTAGTAGCTCTTTGAAACTTGACAAAATAAAGGAGTTCTCAGTTTTGTCTCTATGGTTTGTTTCTTCTTCAAGTAGCCCTAGGCACAGACGGTGGAAAAGCACTTTCATTGAGAGGGGTTGCCAAGCTTCCAAGAAATAACGAGTTTCCGTAATACCAGCAATTATTTTTTCACCCAATGTTGATGATACGTGGCGGTAATGACAAGTACACAAATCCTCCTTGGCTCACCAAATTTTGTTCTTCTATATTGAAGCGTTCATTTACAGTAGCAGTTTTTATTTTTAGATTTCACTCTGTTCTCTCCTATATAGATAGATGAATTTGGAACTCTAAATCCAACGTGGTTTGTAGTAGCTCTTTGAAACTTGACAAAATAAAAGAGTTCTCAGTTTTGACTCTATGGTTTGTTTCCTCTTCAAGTAGCCCTAGGCACAGACTGTTTAAAAGCACTTTCATTGAGAGGGTTTGGCAAGCTTCTAAGAAATAAGGAGTTTCCGAAATTCCAGAAAATATTTTTTTACCCAATCCTGATTATACTTGGTGGTAATGATCAGTACACAAATCCAACTTGGCTCACCAAATTTATTTATTCTAGGTTGAAGCGTTCATTTAGAGTAGCAGTTTTAATTTTTAGGTTTCAATCCGTTCTCTCCTATATAGATAGATGAATTTCGAACTCTAAATCCAACATTGTTTGTAGTAGCTCTTTGAAAGTTGAGAAAATAAAGAAGTTCTCAGTTTTGTCTCTATGATTTGTTTCTGCTTCATGTAGCCCTAAGCAGAGACTGTGGAAAAGAACTTTCAGTGAAAGGTGTTGACAAGCCTCAAAGAAATTAAGAGTTTCCGAAATACCAGCAAATACTTTTTCAACCAATGTTGATGGTACGTGGTGGTAATGACAAGTAAACAAATCCCACTTGGCTCACCAAATTTTGTTCTTCTAGGTTGAAGCATTCGTTTAGAGTAGCAGTTTTAATATTTAGGTTTCCCTATGTTCTCTCCTATATAGATAGATGAATTTGGAACTCTAAATCCAACGTGGTTTGTAGTAGCTATTTGAAACTTGACAAAATAAAAGAGTTCTCAGTTTTGACTCTATGGTTTCTTTCCTCTTCAAGTAGCCCTAGGCACAGACTGTTTAAAAGCACTTTCATTGAGAGGGGTTCCCAAGCTTCTAAGAAATAAGGAGTTTCCGAAATACCAGAAAATATTTTTTTACCCAATCTTGATTATACTTGGTGGTAATGATCAGTATACAAATCCAACTTGGCTCACCCAATTTATTTCTTCTAGGTTGAAGCGTTCATTTAGAGTAGCAGTTTTAATTTTTAGGTTTCAATCCGTTATCTCCTATATAGATAGATGAATTTGGAAATCTAAATCCAACATGGTTTGTAGTAGCTCTTTGAAACTTGATAAATAAAGAAGTTCTCAGTTTTGTCTCTATGATTTGTTTGTGCTTCATGTAGCCCTAAGCAGAGACTGTGGAAAAGAACTT
The DNA here is from genome assembly GCF_048772815.1 of Callospermophilus lateralis. Lineage (NCBI taxonomy): Eukaryota > Metazoa > Chordata > Mammalia > Rodentia > Sciuridae > Callospermophilus > Callospermophilus lateralis. Next base: position 135,351,023 of record NC_135310.1, on the reverse strand, counting down.
TCATTGAAATGTGTTGACAAGATTCAAAGAAATTAAGAGTTTCCGAAATACCAGCAAATACTTTTTCACCCAGTGTTGATGGTACGTGGTGGTAATGACAATTAAACAAATCCCACTTGGCTCACCAAATTTTGTTTTTCTAGGTTGAAGCATTCGTTTAGAGTAGCAGTTTTAATATTTGGTTTCCCTCTGTTCTCTCCTATATAGATAGATGAATTTGGAACTCTAAATCCAACATGGTTTGTAGTAGCTCTTTGAAACTTGATAAAATAAAGGAGTTCTCAGTTTTGTCTCTATGGTTTGATTCCTCTTCAAGTAGCCCTAGGCACAGACTGAGGAAAAGCGCTTTCATTGAGATTTGTTGCCAAGCTTCTAAGAAATAACGAGTTTCCAAAACACCAGCAAACATTTTTTCATCCAATGTTGATAATACTTCTTGGTAATGATGAGTACACAAATCCCACTTGGCTCACCAAATTTTGTTCTTCTAGCTTGAAGCGTTCGTCTACAGTAGCAGTTTTTATTTTTAGATTTCACTCTGTTTTCTCCTATATAGATAGATGAATTTGGAACTCTAAATCCAACATGGTGTGTAATAGCTCTTTCAAACTAGACAAAATAAAGGAGTTCTCAGTTTTGTCTCTATCGTTTGTTTCCTCTTCAAGTAGCCCTAGGCACAGACTGTGGAAAAGCACTTTCATTGAGAGAGGATGCAACTTTCTAAGAAATAAGGTGTTACCGAAATACCAGCAAATATTTTTTCACCCATCTTGATGATGCTTGGTGGAAATGATCGGTACAAAAATCCCACTTGACTCACCAAATTTTGCTCTTCTACGTTAAAGCGTTCGTTTACAGTAGAAGTTTATATTTTTAGGTTCCCTCTGTTCTCTCTTGTATAGATAGATGATTTTGGAACTCTAAATCCAACATGGTTTGTAGTAGCTCTTTGAAACTTGACAAAATAAAGGAGTTCTCTGTTTTGTCTCTATGATTTGTTTCCGCTTCATGTAGCCCAAAGCAGAGACTGTGCAAAAGAACTTTCATTGAGAGGGGTTGCCAAGCTTCTAAGAAATAACGAGTTTCAGAAATACCAGCAAATATTTTTTCACCCAATCGTCATGATACTTGGTTGTAATGATCAGTACACAAATCCCACTTGGCACACCAAATTTGTCTTCTAGTTTGAAGCGTTTGTTTACAGTGTTAATTTTTATATTTAGGTTTCACTCTGTTCTCTCCTATATAGATAGATGAATTAGGCACTCTAAATCCAACATGGTTTGTAGTAGCTCTTTGAAACTCGCCAAAATAAAGGAATTCTCAGTTTTGTCTCTATGGTTTGTTTCTTCTTCAAGTAGCCCTAGGCACAGACGGTGGAAAAGCACTTTCATTAAGAGTTGTTGCCAAGCTTTTAAGAAATAACGAGTTTCCGAAATACCAGCAAATATTTTTTGACTTAATTTTGATGAAACTTGGTGGTAATGATCAGTACACAAATGCCACTTGGCTCACCAAATTTTGTTCTTCTAGGTTGAAACGTTCCTTTACAGTAGCAGTTTATATTTTTAGGTTTCGCTCTGTTCTCTCCTATATAGATAGATTAATTTCGAACACTAAATCCAACATGGTTTGTAGTAGCTCTTTGAAACTTGACAAAATAAAGGAGTTCTCAGTTTTGTCTCTATGGTGTGTTTCTTCTACAAATAGCCCTAGGCACAAACGGTGGAAAAGCACTTTCATTGAGAGGGGTTGCCAAGCTTCTAAGAAATAACGAGTTTCCGAAATACCAGCAAATATTTTTTCACCCAATCTTGATGATACGTGGTGATAATGAGAAGTACACAAATCCCACTTGGATCACCAAATTTTGTTCTGCTAGGTTGATGCGTTCGTCTACAGTTTTTATATTTAGGTTTCACTCTGTTCTCACATATATAGATAGATGAATTTGGAATTCTAGATCCAACATGGTTTGTAGTAGCTCTTTGAAACTTGACAAAATAAAGGAGTTCTCAGTTTTGTCTTATGGTTTGTTTCCTCTTCAAGTAGCCGTAAACAGAGACTGTGGAAAAGCACTTTCATTGAAAGGTTTGGCAAAGCTTCCAAGAAATTACGGGTTTCCGAAATACCAGCAAATATTTTTTCACCCAATCTTGATGATACATGGTGGAAATGACAAGTACACAAATCCCACTTGGCTCACCAAATTTTTTTCTTCTAGGTTGAAGCGTTCGTTTACAATAGCAGTTTTATTTTTAGGTTTCACTCTGTTCTCTCCAATATAGATAGATGAATTTGGAACTCTAAATCCAACATGGTTTGTAGTACATCTTTGTAACTTGACAAAATAACGGAGTTCTCAGTTTTGTCTCTATGGTTTGTTTCCTCTTCAAGTAGCCCTAGGCACAGACTGTGGAAAAGCACTTTCATTGAGAGGGTATGCCAAGGTTATAAGAAATAACCAGTTTCTGAAATACCAGCAAATATTTTTTCACCGCTTTTTGATGATACTTGGTGGTGATGATTATTACACAAATCCCACTTGGCTCACCAAATTTTGTTCTTCTAGGTTGAAGCGTTCGTCTACATTAGCCGTTTTTATATTTAGGTTTTACTCTGTTTTCTCCCATATAGATACAAGAATTTGGAATTCTAAATCCAACATGGTTTGGGGTAGCTCTTTGAAACTTGACAAAATAAAGGAGTTCTCAGTTTTGTCTCTATGATTTGTTTTCGCTTCAAGTAGCCCTAAGCAGAGACTGTGGAAAAGCACTTTCATTGAGAGGGGTTGCCAAGCTTCCAAGAAATAATGAGTTTCCCAAATACCAGCAAATATTTTTTCACCCAATCTTGATTATACGTGGTGGTAATGACAAGTCCACAAATCCCACTTGGCTCACCAAATTTTGTTCTTCTTGGTTATAGCATTCGCTTTCAGTAGCAGTTTTTATTTTTAGGTTTCACTCTGTTCTCTAATATATAGATAGATGAATTTGGAACACTAAATCCAACATGGTTTCTAGTAGCTCTTTGAAACTTGACAAAATAAAAAAGTTCTCAGATTTGTCTCTATGGTTTATTTCCTCTTCAAGTAGCCCTAGGCACAGACGGTGGAAAAGCACTTTCATTGAGAGGGGTTGCCAATCTTTTAAGAAATAATGAGTTTCCGAAATACCAGCAAATATTTTTTCACCCAATTTTGATGATACTTTTTGGTAATGATCAGTACACAAATCCCACTTGGCTCATCAAATTTTGTTCTTCTAGGTTGAAGCGTTCGTTTACAATAGCAGTTTATATTTTTAGGTTCCATCTGTTTTCTCCCATATAGATAGATGATTTTTGTACTCTAAATCCAACATGGTTTGTAGCACTTCTTTGAAACTTGACAAAATAAAGGAGTTCTCAGTTTTGTCTCTATGATTTGTTTCCACTTCATGTAGCCCTAAGCAGAGACTAGGGGAAAGCAATTTTATTGAAAGGGGTTGCCAAGCTTCCAAGAAATTACGAGTTTCTGAAATACCAGCAAATATTTTTCACCCAATGTTGGTGATACATGGTGGTAATGACAAGTACACAGATCCCACTTGGCTCACAAAATTTTGTTCTTCTAGGTTGAAGCGTTCGTTTACAGTAGCAGTGTTTATTTTTTGGTTTCACACTGTTCTCTCCTATATAGACAGATGAATTTGGAACTCTAAATCCAACATGGTTTGTAGTAGCTCTTTGAAACATGACAAAATAAAGGAGTTCTCAGTTTTGTCTCTATGGTTTGTTTCCTCTTCAAGTAGCCCTAGGCACAGAAGGTGGAAAAGCACTTTCATTGAGAGGGCTTGCCAAGCTTCTAAGAAATAACAGGTTTCCGAAATTCCAGCAAATATTTTTTCACCCAATCTTGATGATTCTTGGTGGTAATGATCGGTACACATATCCCACTAGACTCACCAAATTTTGTTTCTCTAGGTTGAAGCGTTCGTTTACAGTAGCAGTTTATATTTTTAGGTTCCCTCTGTTCTCTCCTATATAGACAGATGAATTTGGAACTATAAATACAAAATGGTGTGCAATAACTCTTTGAAACTTGACAAAATAAAGGAGTTCTCAGTTTTGTCTCTATAATTTATTTCCGCTTAATTTAGCCCTAAGCATAGACTGTGGAAAAGCACTTTCATTGAGAGGGGTTGCCAAGCTTCTAAGAAATAACGAGTTTCCGAAATACCAGCAAATATTTTTTCACCCAATCTTGATGATATGTTGTGGTAATGATCGGAACACAAATCCCAATTGACTCACCGAATTTTGTTCTTCTAGGTAGAAGCGTTCGTTTACAGTAGCAGTTTATATTTTTAGGTTCCCTCAGTTCTCTCCTATATAGATAGATGAATTTGGAACTCTAAATCCAAAATCGTGTGTAATAGCTCTTTGAAACCTGACAAAATAAAGAAGTTCTCAGTTTTGTCTCTGTGATTTGTTTCCACTTCATGTAGCCCTAAACAGAAACTGTGGGAAAGCACTTTCATTGAAAAGGGTTTCCAAGCTTCCATGAAATTACGAGTTTCCGAAATACCAGCAAATATTTTTTCACCCAATGTTGATGATACGTGGTGGTAATGACAAGTACACACATCCCACTTTGCTCACCAAATTTTGATCTTCTAGGTTGAAGCGTTCGTTTACAGTAGCAGTTTCTATTTTTAGGTTTCACTCTGTCCTCTCTTATATAGATAGATGAATTTGAATTCTAAATCCAACATGGTTTGTAGTAGCTCTATGAAACTTGAACAAATAAAGGAGTTCTCAGTTTTGTCTCTATGGTTTGTTTCCTCATCAAGTAGCCCTAGGCACAGACTGTGCAAAAGCACTTTCATTGAGAGATGTTGCCGAGCTTCTAAGAAATAACGAGTTTCCGAAATACCAGCAAAGATATTTTCACCCAATCTTGATGATACCTGTGGTAATGATGGGTTCACAAATCCCACTTGATTCCCAAAATTTTCTTGTTCTAGGTTGAAGCGTTCGTTTACAGTTGCAGTTTTTATTTTTAGGTTTCACTCTGTTCTCTCCTATATAGATAGATGAATGTGGAATTCTAAATTCAACATGGTTTGTAGTAGCTCTATGAAACTTGACAAAATAAAGGAGTTCTCAGTTTTGTCTCTATGGTTTGTTTCCTCTTCAAGTAGCCCTAGGCACAGACTGTGGAAAAGCACTTTCATTGACAGGGGTTGCCAAGCTTCTAAGAAATAACGAGTTTCCGAAATACCAGCAAATATTTTTTCACCCAATCTTGATGATACTTGGTGGTAATGATCAGGACACAAATCCCACTTGGCCCACCAACTTTTGTTATTCTAGGTTGAAGCATTCGTCTACAGTAGCAGTTTTTATATTTAGGTTTCACTCTGTTCTCTCCTATATAGATAGATGAATTTGGAACTCTAAATCCAACAGGGTTTGTAGTACCTATTTGAAACTTGACAAAAGAAAGGAGTTCTCAGTTTTGTCTTTATGGTTTGTTTCCTCTTCAAGTAGCCCTAGGCACAGACTCAGGAAAAGCAGTTTCAATGAGAGGGGTTGCCAAGCTTTTCAGAATTAACGAGTTTCCGAAATACCAGCAAATATTTTTTCACCCAATCTTCATGATACTTGGTGGTAATGATCGGTACACAAATCCCACTTGGCTCACCAAATTTTGTTCTTCTAGGTTGAAGCGTTCGTTTACAGTAACAGATTTTACTTTTAGTTTTCACTCTATTCTCTCCTATATAGACAGATGAATTTGGAACTCTAAATCCAACATGGTTTGTAGTAGCTCTTTGAAACTTTTCAAAATAAAGGAGTTCTCAGTTTTGTCTCTATGGTTTCTTTCCGGTTCATGTAGCCCTAAGCAGAGACTATGGAAAAGCAATTTCATTGAAAGGGGTTGTCAAGCTTCCAAGAAATTACGAGTTTCTGAAATACCAGCAAATATTTTTTCACCAAATGTTGGTGATACGTGGTGGTAATGACAAGTACACAAATCCCACTTGGCTCACCAAATTTTGTTCTTCTAGGTTGAAGCGTTCGTTTACAGTAGCAGATTTTACTTTTAGTTTTCACTCTGTTCTCTCCTATATAGACAGATGAATTTGGAACTCTAAATCCAACATGGTTTGTAGTAGCTCTTTGTAACTTGACAAAATAAAGGAGTTCTCACTTTTGTCTCTATGGTTTGTTTCCTCTTCAAGTAGCCATAGGCACACACTGTGGAAGAGCACTTTCATTGAGAGAGGTTGCCAAGCTTCCATGAAATTACGAGTTTCTGAAATACCAGCAAATATTTTTTCACCCAATGTTGGTGATACGTGGTGGTAATGACAAGTACACAAATCCCACTTCACTCACCAAATTTTGTTCTTCTAGGTTGAAGCGTTCGTTTACAGTAGCAGTTTTTATTTTTAGGTTTCACACTTTTCTCTCCTACATAGATGATGAATTTGGACCTCTAAATCCAACATGGTTTGTAGTAGCTCTTTGAAAATTGACAAAATAAAGGAGTTTTCAGTTTTGACTCTATGATTTGTTTCTGCTTCATGTAGCCCTAAGCAGTGACTGTGGGAAAGCACTTTCATTGAAAGGGGTTGGCAAGCTTCCAAGAAATTACGAGTTTCCGAAATACCAGCAAATATTTTTTCACCCAATGTTGATGATACATGGTGGTAATGATAAGTACACAATTCCCACTTGGCTCACCAAATTTTGTTCTTCTAGGTTGAAGCGTTCGTCTACAGTAGCAGTTTTTATTTTTAGGTTTCACTCTGTTCTCTCCTATATAGATAGATGAATTTGGAACTCTAAATCCAACATGGTTTGTAGTAGCTCTTTGAAATTTGACAAAATAAAGAGGTTGTCAGTTTTGTCTCTATGGTTTGATTCCTCTTCAAGTAGCCCTAGGCACAGACTGTGGAAAAGCACTTTCATTGAGAGGGATTGCCGAGCTTCTAAGAAATAACAAGTTTCCGAAATACCAGCAAATATTTTTTCACCCAATCTTGATGATACTTGGTGGTAATGATCGGTTCACAAATCCCACTTGACTCCCCAAATTTTCTTGTTCCAGGTTGAAGCGTTCGTTTACAGTAGCAGTTTTTATTTTTAGGTTTCACTCTGTTCTCTCCTATATAGATAGATGAATTTGGAATTCTAAATCCAACATGGTTTGTAGTACCTCTATGAAACTTGACAAAATAAAGGAGTTCTCAGTTTTGTCTCTATGATTTGTTTCCGCTTAATGTAGCCCTAAGCAGAGACTGTGTAAAAGCAATTTCATTGAAAGGGGTTGCCAAGCTTCTAAGAAATAACGAGTTTCCGAAATACCAGCAAATATTTTTTCACCCAATCTTGATGATACTTGGTGGTAATGATCGGTACACAAATCCCACTTGACTCACCATATTTGGTTCTTCAAGATTGAAGCGTTCGTTTACAGTAGTAGTTTATATTTTTAGGTTCCCTCTGTTCTCTCTTATATAGATAGATGATTTTGGAACTCTAAATCCAACATGGTTTGTAGTACCTCTTTGAAACTTGACAAAATAAAGGAGTTCTGAGTTTTGTCTCTATGATTTGTTTCCGCTTCATGTAGCCCTAAGCAGAGACTATGGGAAAGCAATTTCATTGAAAGGGGTTGCCAAGCTTCCAAGAAATTACGAGTTTCTGAAATACCAGGAAATATTTTTTCACCCAATGTTGGTGATACGTGGTGGTAATGACAAGTTCACAAAAACCACTTGACTCACCAAATTTTGTTCTTCTAGGTTGAAGCGTTCGTTTACAGTAGCAGTTTTTATTTTTAGGTTTCACACTTTTCTCTCCTATATAGATGATGAATTTGGAACTCTAAATCCAACATGGTTTGTAGTAGCTCTTTGAAAATTGACGAAATAAAGGAGTTCTCATATTTGTCTCTATGATTTGTTTCCTCTTCAAGTAGCCCTAGGCACAGACTGTGGAAAAGCACTTTCATTGAGAGGGGTTGCCGAGCTTCTAAGAAATAACAAGTTTCCGAAATACCAGCAAAGATTTTTTCACCCAATCTTGATGATACTTGGTGGTAATGATCAGTACACAAATCCCACTTGACTCACCAAATTTTCTTGTTCTAGGTTGAAGCGTTCGTTTACACTAGCAGTTTTTATTTTCAGGTTTCACTCTGTTCTCTCCTGGATAGATAGATGAATTTGGAATTCTAAACCCAACATGGTTTGTAGTAGCTCTATGAAACTTGAAAAAACAAAGGAGTTTTCTGTTTTGTCTCTATTATATGTTTCCGCTTCAAGTAGCCCTAAGCAGAGTCTGTGGAAAAGCACTTTCATTGAGAGGGGTTGCCAAGCTTCTAAGAAATAACGAGTTTCCGAAATACCAGCAAATATTTTTTCACCCAATGTTGATGATACTTGGTGGTAATGATCAGTACTCAAATCCCACTTGGCTCACCAAATATTGTTCTTCTAGGTTGAAGCGTTCGTCTACAGTAGCAGTTTTTATATTAAGTTTCACTGTGTTCTCTCCTGTATAGATAGATGACTTGGAACACTAAATCCAACATGGTTTGTAGTAGCTCTTTTAAACTTGACAAATAAAGGAGTTCTCCCTTTTGTCTCTATGGTTTGTTTTCTCTTTACGTAGCCCTAAGCACAGAATGGGGAAAAGCACTGTCATTGATAGGGGTTGCTAAGCTTCTAAGAAATAACGAGTTTCCGAAATACCAGCAAATATTTTTTCACCCAATGTTGATGATACTTGGTGGTAATGATCACTACACAAATCCCACTTGGCTCACCAAATTTGGTTCTTCTTGGTTGAAGCGTTCGTCTACAGTAGCAGTTTTTATATTTAGGTTTCACTCTGTTCTCTCCTATTTAGATAGATGAATTTGGAACTCTAAATCCAACATGGTTTGTAGTAGCTCTTTGAAACGTGACAAATTAAAGGAGTTCTCAGTTTTTTCTCTATGGTTTGTTTCATCTTCAAGTAGTCCTAGGCAAGACTGTGCAAAAGCACTTTCATTGAGAGGGGTTGCCAAGCTACTAAGAAATAACGAGTTTCCAAAATACCAGCAAATATTTTTTCACCCAATCTTGATGATACTTGGTGGAAATGATCAGTACACAAATCCCACTTGGCTCACCAAATTGTGTTCTTCTAGGTTGAAGCGTTCGTCTACAGAAGTAGTATTTATATTTAGGTATCAATATTTTCTCTCCTATATAGATAGATGAATTTGGAATTCTAAATCCAACATTGTTTCTAGTAGCTCTTTGAAACTTGACAAAATAAAGGATTTCTCAATTTTGTCTCTATGGTTTGTTTACTCTTCAAGTAGCCCTAGGCACAGACGGTGGAAAAGCACTTTCATTGAAAGGGGTTGCCAAACTTCCAAGAAATTACGAGTTTCCGAAATACCAGCAAATATTTTTTCACCCAATGTTGATGATACTTCGTGGTAATGACAAGTACACAAATCTCACTTGGCTCACCAAATTTTGTTCTTCGATGTTGAAGCGTTCGTCGACAGTAGCGGTTTTCATATTTAGGTTTCACTCTGTTCTCTCCTATATAGAGAGATGAATTAGGAACTCTAAAACCAACATGGTATGTAGTAGGTCTTTGAAACTTGAAAAAACAAAGGAGTTCTCAGTTTTGTCTCTATGGTTTGTTTCCTCTTCAAGTAGCCCTAAGCACAGACTGTGGAAAAGCACTTTCATTGAGAGGGGTTGCCAAGCTTCTATGAAATAACGAGTTTCCGAAATACCAGGAAATATTTTTTCATCCAATGTTGATGATACTTGGTGGTAATGATCAGTACACAAATCCCACTTGGCTCACCAAATTGTGTTCTTCTAGGTTGAAGCGTTCGTCTAAGTAGCAGTATTTATATTTAGGTTTCAATCTTTTCTCTCCTACATAGATAGATGAATTTGGAATTCTAAATCCAACATGGTTTGTAGTAGCTCTTAGAAACTTGACAAAATAAAGGAGTTCTCATTTTTGTTTCTATGGTTTGTTTCCTCTTCAAGTAGCCCTAGGCACAGATGGTGGAAAAGCACTTTCAATGAGAGGGGTTGCCAAGCTTCTAAGAAATAACGTGTTTCCGAAATACCAGCAAATATTTTTTCACCCAATGTTGATGATACTTGGTGGTAATGATCAGTACACAAATCCCACTTGGCTCACCAAATTTTGTTCTTCTAGTTTGAAGCGTTCGTGTACAGTAGCAGTTTTTATGTTTAGGTTTCCCTCTGTTCTCTCCTATATAGATAGATGAATTTGGAACTCTAATTCCAAAATGGTTTGTAGTAGCTCTTTGAACCTTGAAAAAATAAAGGAGTTCTCAGTTTTGTCTCTATGGTTTGTTTCCGCTTCATGTAGCCCTAAGCAGAGACTGTGGAAAAGCACTTTCATTGAAAGGGGTTGCCAAACTTCCAAGAAATTACGAGTTTCCGAAATACCAGCAAATATTTTTTCACCCAATGTTGATGATACGTGGTGGTAATGACAAGTACACAAATTCCACTTGGCTCACCAAATTTTGTTCTTCTAGGTTGAAGAGTTCGTTTACAGTAGCAGTTGTTATTTTAAGGTTTCACTCTTTTCTCTCCTATATAGATGGATGAATTTGGAAATCTAAATCCAACATGGTTTGTAGTAGCTCTTTGAAACTTGACAAAATAAAGGAGTTCTCAGTTTTTTTTCTATGGTTTGTTTCCTCTTCAAGTAGCCCTAGGCACAGACTGTGGAAAAGCACTTTCAATCAGAGAAGTTGCCAAGCTTCTAAGAAATAATGAGTTTCCGATATACCAGCAAATATTTTTTCACCCAATCTTGATGATACCTGATGGTAATGATCAGTACACTAATCCCACTTGGCTCAAAATTTTGTTCTTCTAGGTTGAAGCGTTCGTCTACAGTAGCAGTTTTTATATTTAGGTTTCACTCTGGTCTCTCCTATATAGACAGTTGAATTTGGAACTCTAAATCCAACATGGTTTCTAGTAGCTCTTTGTAAGTTGACAAAATAAAGGAGTTCCCAGTTTTGTCTCTATGGTTTGTTTCGTCTTCATGTAGCCCAAGGCACAGACTGTGGAAAAGCACTTCCATTGAGAGGGGTTGCCAAGCTTCTAAGAAATAACGAGTTTCCGAAATAGCAGCAAATATTTTTTCACCCAATGTTGATGATAATTGGTGGTAATGACAAGTACACAGATCACACTTGGCTCACCGAATTTTGTTCTTTTAGGTTGAAGCGTTCGTTTACAGTAGCAGTTTTTATTTTTAGGTTTCACTCATTTCTCTCCTATATAGATGATGAATTTGGAACCCTAAATCCAACATGGTTTGTAGTAGCTCTTTGAAAATTGATAAAATAAAGGAGTTCCCAGTTGAACTGGTTTGTCTCTATGATTTGTTTCCGCTTGTTGTAGCCCTAAGCAGAGACTGTGGAAAAGAACTTTCATTGAGAGGGGTTGCCAAGCTTCCAAGAAATTACGATTTTCCGAAATACCAGCAAATATTTTTTCACCCAATGTTGATGATACGTGGTGGTAATGAGAAGTACACAAATCCCACTTGGCTCACCAAATTTTGTTCTTCTAGGTTCTAGCGTTCGTTTACAGTAGCAGTTTATATTTTTAGGTTTCACTCTGTTGTCTCCTATATAGATAGATGAATTGGAACTCTAAATCCAACATGGTTTGTAGTAGCTCTTTGAAACTTGACAAAATAAAAAAGTTCTCAGTTTTGTCTCTATGGTTTGTTTCCTCTTCAAGTAGCCCTAGGCACAGACTGTGGAAAAGCACTTTCATTGAGAGGGGTTGCAAGGCTTCTAAGAAATAACGAGTTTCCAAAATACCAGCAAATATTTTTTCACCCAATATTGATGATACTTGGTGGTAATGATCGGTACACAAATCCCACTTGACTCACCAAATTTTGTTTCTCTAGGTTGAAGCGTTCGTTTACAGTAGCAGTTTATATTTTTACATTCCCTCTGTTCTCTCCTATACACATAGATGAATTTGGAACTCTAAATCCAACATGGTATGTAATAGCTCTTTGAAACTTGACAAAATAAAGGAGTTCTCAGTTTTGTCTCTATGATTTGTTTCTGCTTCATGTAGCCCTAAGCAGAGACTGTGGAAAAGAACTTTCATTGAAAGGTGTTGACAAGGTTCAAAGAAATTAAGAGTTTCCAAAATACCAGCAAATACTTTTTCACCCAATGTTGATGGTACATGGTGGTAATGACAAGCAAACAAATCCCACTTGGCTCACCAAATTTTGTTTTTCTAGGTTGAAGCATTCGTTTAGAGTAGCAGTTTTAATATTTAGGTTTCCCTCTGTTCTCTCCTATATAGATAGATTAATTTGGAACTCTATATCCAACAGGGTTTGTAGTAGCTCTTTGAAACTTGACAAAATAAAGGAGTTCTCAGTTTTGTCTCTATGGTTTGTTTCCTCTTCAAGTAGCCCTAGGCACACACTGTGGAAAAGCACTTTCATTGAGATTGGTTGCTAAGCTTCTAAGAAATAACGAGTTTCCGAAACACCAGCAAATATTTTTTCATCCAATGTTGATGATACTTGGTGGTAGTGATCAGTACACAAATCCCACTTGGCTCACCAAATTTTGTTCTTCTAGCTTGAAGCGTTCGTCTACAGTAGCATTTTTTATTTTTAGGTTTCACTCTGTTTTCTCCTATATAGATACATGAATTTGGAACTCTAAATCCAACATGTTGTGTAATAGCTCTTTGAAACTAGACAAAATAAAGGAGTTCTCAGTTTTGTCTCTATGGTTTGTTTCCTCTTCAAGTAGCCCTAGGAACTGACTGTGGAAAAGCACTTTCATTGAGAGGGGTTGCCAACCTTCTAAGAAATAAGGAGTTTCCGAAATACCAGCAAATATTTTTTCACCCAATCTTGATGATACTTGGTGGAAATGATCGGTACACAAATCCCACTTGACTCACCAAATTTTGCTATTCTAGGTTAAAGTGTTCGTTTACAGTAGCAGTTTATATTTTTAGGTGCCCTCTGTTCTCTCTTGTATAGATAGATGATTTTGGAACTCTAAATCCAACATGGTTTCTAGTAGCTCTTTGAAACTTCACAAAATAAAGGAGTTCTCTGTTTTGTCTCTATGATTTGCTTCCGCTTCATGTAGACCAAAGCAGAGACTGTGCAAAAGCACTTTCATTGAGAGGGGTTTCCAAGCTTCTAAGAAATAACGAGTTTCAGAAATACCAGCAAATATTTTTTCACCCAATCTTCATGATACTTGGTTGTAATGATCAGTACACAAATCCCACTTGGCACACCAAATTTTGTCTTCTAGTTTGAAGCGTTTGTTTACAGTGACAGTTTTTATATTTAGGTTTCACTCTGTTCTCTCCTATATAGATAGATGAATTTGGAACTCTAAATCCAACATGGTTTGTAGTAGCTCATTGAAACTTGACAAAATAATGGAGTTCTCAGTTTTGTCTCTATGATTTGTTTCCGCTTCAAGTAGCTCTAAGCAGAGACTGTGGAAAAGCTCTTTCATTGAGAGGGGTTGCCAAGCTTCCAAAAATTACGAGTTTCCGAAATACCAGCCAATATTATTTTACCCAATGTTGATGATACGTGGTGATAATAACAAGTACACAAATACCACTTGGCTCACCAAATTTTGTTCTTCTAGGTTGAAGCGTTTGTTTACAGTAGCAGTTTTTATATTTAGGTTTCACTCTGGTCTCTCCTATATAGATAGATGAATTTGGAACTCTAAATCCAACCTGGTTTGTAGTAGATCTTTGAAACATGACAAAATAAAGGAGTTCTCAGTTTTGTCTCTATGGTTTTTTTCCTCTTCAAGTAGACCTAGGCACAGACTGTGGAAAAGCACATTCATTGAGAGGGGTTGCCAAGCTTCTAAGAAATAACGAGTTTCCGAAATACCAGCAAATATTTTTTCACCCAATCTTGATGATACTTGGTGGTAATGATCGGTACACAAATCCCACTTGACTCACCAAATTTTGTTCTTCTAGGTTGAAGCGTTCGTTTACAGTAGCAGTTTATATTTTTAAATTCCCTCTGTTCACTCCTCTATAGATAGATGAATTTGGAACTCTAAATCCAACATGGTTTGTAGTAGCTCTTGAAACGTGACAAAATAAAGGAGTTCTCAGTTTTTATCTATAATTTGTTTTTGCTTCATGTAGCCCTAAGCAGAGACTGTGGAAAAGAACTTTCATTGAAAGGTGTTGACAAGCTTTTAAGAAATTAAGAGTTTCCCAAATACCAGCAAATATTTTTTCACCCAATGTTGATGATACGTGGTAGTAATAACAAGTACACAAATCCCACTGGGCTCACCAAATTTTGTTCTTCTAGGTTGAAGCATTCGTTTAGAGTAGGAGTTTTAATATTTAGGTTTTCCTCTGTTCTTTCCTATATAGATAGATGAATTTGGAACTCTAAATCCAAGATGGTTTATAGTAGCTCTTTGAAACTAGACCAAATAAAGGTGTTCTCAGTTTTGTCTCTATGGTTTTTTTCCTCTTCAAGTAGCCGTAGGCACAGACTGTGGAAAAGCACTTTCATTGAGAGCGGTGGCCAAGCTTCTAAGAAATAACGAGTTTCCGAAATACCAGCAAATATTTTTTCACCCAATCTTGATGATACTTGGTGGTAGTTATCGGTACACAAATCCCACTTGACTCCCAAATTTTGTTCTTCTAGGTTGAAGCGTTCGTTTACAGTAGCAGTTTTTATTTTTAGGTTTCACTGTTTTCTCTCCTATATAGATGATGAATTTGGAACTCTAAATCCAACAACTTTTGTAGTAGCTCTTTTAAAATTGACAAAATAAAGGAGTGCTCAGTTTTGTCTCTAAGATTTGTTTTTGCTTCATGTAGCCCTAAGCAGAGACTGTGGAAAAGCACTTTCATTGAAAGGGGTTGCCAAGCTTCCAAGAAGTTACGAGTTCCGAAATACCAGCAAATATTTTTTCACCCAATCTTAATGATACTTGGTGGTAATGATCGGTTCCCGAATCCCACTTGACTCACCAAATTTTCTTCTTCTAGGTTGAAGCGTTCGTTTACAGTAGCAGTTTTTATTTTTAGGTTTCACTCTCTTCTCTCCTATATAGATTCATGAATTTGGAACTCTAAATCCAACATGGTTTGTAGTAGATCTTTTAACTTGACAAAATAACGGAGTTCTCAGTTTTGTCTCTATAGTTGTTTCCTCTTCAAGTAGCCCTAGGCAACGACTGTGGAAAAGCACTTTCATTGAGAGGGGTTGCCAAGCTTCCAAGAAGTTACTTGTTCCGAAATACCAGCAAATATTTTTTCACCCAATCTTGATGATACTTGGTGGTAATGATCGGTACACAAATCCCACTTGACTCACCAAATTTTGTTCTTCTAGGTTGAAGCGTTCGTTTACAATAGCAGTTGATATTTTTAGGTTTCCTCTGTTCTCTCCTATATAGATAGATGATTTTTTTAACTCTAAATCCAACATGGTTTGTAGTAGCTCTTTGAAATGTGACAAAATAAAGGAGTTCTCAGTTTTGTCTCTATGATTTGTTTTCACTTCATGTAGCCCTAAGCGGAGACTGTGGGAAAGCACTTTCATTGAAAGGGGTTGCAAAGCTTCCAAGAGACTACGAGTTTCTGAAATACCAGCAAATATTTTTTCACCCAATGTTGGTGATGCGTGGTGGTAATGACAAGTACACAGATCCCACTTGGCTCTCCAAATTTTCTTCTTCTAGTTTGAAGCGTTCCTTTACAGTAGCAGTTTTTATTTTTAGGTTTCACTGTTTTCTCTCCTATATAGATGATGAATTTGGAACTCTAAATACAACATGGTTTGTAGTAGCTCTTTGAAAATTGACAAAATAAGCGAGTGCTCAGTTTTGTCTCTATGATTTGTTTCCGCATCATGTAGCCCAGGGAGAGACTGTTTAAAAGCACTTTCATTGAAAGGTGTTGCGAAGCTTCCAAGAAGTTACGCTTTTCCGAAATACCAGCAAATATTTTTTCACCCAATCTTGATTATACATGGTGGTAATGACAAGTCCACAAATCCCACTTGGCTCACCAAATTTTGTTATTCTAGGTTGAAGCGTTCGTTTACAGTAGCAGTTTTTATTGTTAGGCTTCACTCTGTTCTCTACTATATACATAGATGAATTTGGAACTCTAAATCCAACATGGTTTTTAGTAGCTCTTTGAAACTTGACAAAATAAAGGAGTTCTCAGTTTTGTCTCTATGGTTTGTTTCTTCTTCAAGTAGCCCTAGGCACAGACGGTGGAAAAGCACTTTCATTGAGAGGGGTGGCCAAGCTTCTAAGAAATAACGAGTTTCCGAAATACCAGCAAATATTTTTTCACCCAATCTTGATGATACTTGGTGGTAATGATCAGTACACAAATCCCACTTGGCTCACCAAATTTTGTTCTTCTAGGCTGAAACGTTCGTTTACAGTAGCAGTTTATATTTTTAGGTTTCGCTCTGTTCTCTCCTTTATAGATAGATTAATTTCGAACTCTAAATCCAAAATGGTTTGTAGTAGCTCTTTGAAACTTGACAAAATAAAGGAGTTCTCAGTTTTGTCTCTATGGTTTGTTTCCTCTACAAATAGTCCTAGGCACAGACGGTGGAAAAACACTTTCATTGAGAGGTGCTGACAAGCTTCTAAGAAATAACAAGTTTCCGAAATACCAGCAAATATTTTTTCACCCAAACTTGAAGATGCGTGGTGATAATGAGAAGTACTCAAATCCCACTTGGCTCACCATATTTTGTTCTTCTAGGTTGAAGCGTTCGTCTACAGTAGCAGTTTATATATTTAGGATTCACTCTGTTCTCTCCTATATTGATAGATGAATTTGGAACTCTAAATCCTACATGGTTTGTAGTAGCTCTTTGATACTTGACAAAATAAAGTAGTTCTCAGTTTTGTTTCTATGGTTTGTTTCCTCTTCAAGTAGGCCTATGCGCAGACTGTGGAAAAGCACTTTCATTTAGAGGGGTTGCCAAGCTTCCAAGAAATTACGAGTTTCCGAAATACCAGCAATTATTTTTTCACCCAATGTTGATGATACTTGGTGGTAATGATCAGTACAAAAATCCACTTGGCTCACCAAATTTTGTTCTTCTAGGTTGAAGCGTTCCTTTACAGTAGCAGTTTTTATTTTTAAGGTTTCACTCTGTTCTCCCCTATATAGATAGATGAATTTCTAACTCTAAATCCCACATGGTTTGTAATAGGTCTTTGAAACTTGACAAAATAAAGGAGTTCTCAGTTTTGTCTCTATGGTTTGTTTCTGCTTCATGTAGCCCTAAGCACAGACTGTGGAAAAGCACTTTCATTTAGAGGCGTTGCCAAGGTTCTAAGAAATAACGAATTTCCAAAATACCAGCAAATATTTTATCACCCAATCTTGATGATACTTGGTGGTAATGATCAGCACACGAATCCCACTTGGCTCACC
>NC_135310.1:135268439-135333286 GCF_048772815.1 Callospermophilus lateralis | reverse complement strand
AGAGACAAAACTGAGAACTCCTTTATTTTGTCAAGTTTCAAAGAGCTACTACAAACCATGTTGGATTTACAGTTCCAAATTCATCTATCTATATCGGAGAGAAGAGAGGGAAACCTAAATATAAAAACTGCTACTGTAGAAGAACGCTTCCACCTAGAAGAACAAAATTTGGTGAGCCAAGTGGGATTTGTGTACTTCTCATTACCACCACGTATCATCAAGATTGGGTTAAAAAATATTTTCTTGTATTTCGGAAACTCTGAATTTCTTGGAAGCTTGGCAACCCGTTTCAATGAAAGTGCTTTTCCACAGTCTCTATTTAGGGCTTCTTGATAAGGAAACAAACCGTAGAGACAAAACAGAGAACTCCTTTATTTTGTCAAGTTTCAAAGAGCTACTACAAATCATGTTGGATCTAGAGTTCCACATTCATCTATCTATATAGGAGAGAACAGAGTGAAACCTAAATATAAACACTGCTACTGTAGACGAACGCTTAAACCTAGAAGAACAAAATTTGGTGAGCCAAGTGGGATTTGTGTACTGATCATCACCACCAAGTATCATCAAGATTGGGTGAAAAAATATTTACTGGTATTTCGGAAACTTGTTATTACTTAGAAGCTTGGCAACCCCTCTCAATGAAAGTGCTTTTCCACAGTCTTTTCCTAGGGCTACTTGAAGAGGAAAGAAACCAAGAGACAAAACTGAGAACTCCTTTATTTTGTCAAGTTTTAAAGAGCTACTACAAACCATGTTGGATTTAGAGTTCCAAATTCATCTATCTATATAGAAGAGAACAGAGTGAAACCTAAATATAAACACTGCTCCTGTAGACGAACGCTTAAACCTAGAAGAACAAAATTTGGTGAGCAAAGTGGGATTTGTGTACTTTTCATTACCACCATGTATCATCAAGATTGGGTGAAAAATATTCGCTGGTATTTCGGAAACACGTAATTTCTTGGAAGCTTGACAACCCCTTTCAATGAAAGTGCTTTTCCACAGTCTGTGCCTAGGGCTACTTGAAGAGGAAACAAACCATAGAGAAAAAACTGAGAACTCCTTTATTTTGTCAAGTTTCAAAGAGCTACTACAAAGTATGTTGTATTTAGAGTTCCAAATTAATCTATCTATATAGGAGAGAACAGAGTGAAACCTAAATACAAAAACTGCGACTGTAGACGAACGCTTCAACCGGGAAGAACAAAACTTGGTGAGCCAAGTGGGATTTGTGTACCGATCATTACCACCAAGTATCATCAAGATTGGGTGAAACAATATTTGCTGGTATTTCGGAAACTAGTTATTTCTTAGAAGTTTGCAACCCCTCTCAATGAAATTGCTTTTCCACAGTCTGTGCCTAGGGCTACTTGAAGAGGACACAAACAATAGAGACAAAACAGAGAACTACTTTATTTTGTCTCGTTTCAAAGAGCTACCACAAACCATGTTGGATTTAGAGTTCCAAATTCATCAATCTATATAGGACAGAACAGAGTGAAACCTAAATATATAAAATGCTACTGTAGACGAACGCTTCAACCTAGAAGAAGAAAATTTGGTGAGCCAAGTGGGATTTGTGTACTGATGATTACCACCAAGTACCATGACGATTAGGTGAAAAATATTTACTGGTATTTCGGAAACTCGTTATTTCTTAGAAGCTTGGCAACCCCTCTCAATGAAAGTGCTTTTCCACAGTCTGTGCCTAGGGCTACTTGAAGAGGAAACAAACCATAGAGACAAAACTGAGAACTCCTTTATTTTATCAAGTTTTAAAGAGCTACTACAAACCATGTTGGATTTAGAGTTCCAAATTCATCTATCTATATAGAGGAGAACAGAGTGAAACCTAAATATAAACACTGCTACTGTAGACGAACGCTTAAACCTAGAAGAACAAAATTTGGTGAGCCAAGTGGGATTTGTGTACTGATCATCACCACCAAGTATCATCAAGATTGGGTGAAAAAATATTTACTGGTATTTCGGAAACTTGTTATTACTTAGAAGCTTGGCAACCCCTCTCAATGAAAGTGCTTTTCCACAGTCTGTGCCTAGGGCTACTTGAAGAGTACTAAAACAATAAAGACAAAACTGAGAACTCCTTTATTTTGTCAAGTTTCAAAGAGCTACCAGAAACCATGTTGGATATAGAGTTCCAAATTCATCTATCTATATAGGAGAGAACAGAGGGAAATCTAAATATAAAAACAGCTTCTGTAGACGAACGCTTTAACCTAGAAGAACAAAATTTGGTGAGCCAAGTGGGATTTGTGTACTTGTGATTACCACCACGTATCATCAAGATTGGGTGAAAAAATATTCGCTGGTATTTCGGAAACTCGTAATTTCTTGGAAGCTCGACAACCCCTTTCAATGAAAATGCTTTTCCACAGTCTGTGCCTAGGGCTACTTGAAGAGGAAACAAACCATAGAGACAAAACTGAGAACTCCATTATTTTGTCAAATTTCCAAGAGATACTACAAACCAGGTTGGATTTAGCGTTCCAAATTTATCTATCTATATAGGAGAAAACAGAGTGAAACCTAAATACAAAAGCTGCCACTGTAGACGAATGCTTCAACCGAGAAGAACAAAATTTGGTGAGCGAAGTGGGATTTGTGTACTGATCATTACCACCAAGTTTCATCAAGATTGGGTGAAAAAACATTTGCAGGTATTTCGGAAACTTGTATTTTCTTAGAAGCTTGGAAAGCCCTCTCAATGAAAGTCCTTTTCCACAGTCTGTGCCTAGGGATACTTGAAGAGGAAACAAACCATAGAGACAAAACTGAGAACTCCATTATTTTGTCAAGTTTCAAAAAGCTACTACAAACCATGTTGGATTTAGAGTTCCAAATTCATGTATCTCTATAGGAGAGAACAGAGTAAAACCTAAATAGAAAAACTGCTACTGTAAACGAACGCTTCACCCTAGAAGAACAAAATTTGGTGAGCCAAGTGGGTTTTCTGTACTGATGATTACCACCAAGTATCATCACGATTGGGTGAAAAACATTTGCTGGTATTTCAGAAACTCTTTATTTCTTCGAAGCTTGGCAACCGCTCTCAATGAAAGTGCTTTTCCACAGTCTGTGCCTAGGCTACTTGAAGAGGACACAAACCATAGAGACAAAACAGAGAACTCCTTTATTTGTCTAGTTTCAATGAGCTACCACAAACCATGTTGGATTTAGAGTTCCAAATTCATCTATCTATATAGGAGGAAAAATTGTGAAACCTAAAAATAAAAACTGCTACTGTAAACTAACGTTTTTACCCAGAACAACAAAATTTGGTGAGCCAAGTGGATTTGTGTACTTGTCATTACCACCACGTATCATCAAGTTTGCATGAAAAAATACTCGCTGGTATTTCGGAAAAGTAATTTCTTGGAATCTTGACAACCCCTTTTCAATGAAAGTGCTTTTCCACAGTCTGTGCCTAGGGCTACTTGAAGAGGAAACAAACCATAGGGACAAAACTGAGAACTCCTTTATTTTGTCAAGTTTCAAAGAGCTACTAAATGTATGTTGGATTTAGAGTTCCAAATTCATCTATCTATGTTGGAGAGAACAGAGTGAACCCTAAATATTTACACTGCTCCTGTAGAGGAATGCTTCAAACTAGAAGAACAAAATTTGGTGAGCCAAGTGAGATTTGAGTACTGATCATTACCACCACGTATGATCAAGATTGGAAGAAAAAATGTTTGCTGGTATTTCGGAAACTCGATATGTCTTAGAAGCTTGGCAACCCCTCTCAATGAAAGTGCTTTCCTCAGTCTGTGCCTAGGGCTACTTGAAGAGGACACAAACCATAGAGACAAAACTGAGAACTTTTTTATTTTGTCAAGTTTCAAAGAGCTACTACAAACCATGTTGGATTTAGAGTACCAAATTCATCTATCTATATAGGCGAGAACAGAGTGAAACCTAAATATAAAAACTCTACTGTAGACGAACGCTTCAACCTTGAAGAACAAAATTTGGTGAGCCAAGTGGGATTAGTGTACTGATCATTACCACCAAGTATCATCAAGATTGGGTGAAACAATATTTGCTGGTATTTCGGAAACTCGTTATATCTTAGAAGCTTGGCAACCCCTCTCAATGAAAGTGCTTTTCCACAGTCTGTGCCTAGGGCTACTTGAAGAGTACTAAAACAATAAAGACAAAACTGAGAACTCCTTTATTTTGTCAAGTTTCAAAGAGCTACTACAGACCATGTTGGATTTAGAGTTCCAAATTCATCTATCTATATAGGAGATAACAGAGTGAAACCTAAATATAAACACTGCTCTTGTAGACGAACGCTTCAACCTAGAAGAACAAAATTTGGTGAGCCACTGAGTTTTGTACTGATCATTACACCACGTATCATCAAGATTGGGAGAATAAAGATTCGCTGGTATTTCGGAACTCGTAATTTCTTGGAAGCTTGCAACCCTTTTCAATGAAAGTGCTTTTCCACAGTCTCTGCTTAGGCTACGTGAAGAGAAAACAAACCGTAGAGACAACACTGAGAACTCCTTTATTTGTCAAGTTTCAAAGAGCTACTACAAATCATGTTGGATCTAGAGTTCCAAATTCATCTATCTACATAAGAGGATAAAGTGTGAAACCTAAAAATAAAAACTCCTACTGTAAACGAAGGCTTCAACCTAGAACAAGAAAATTTGGTGAGCCAAGTGGGATTTGTGTACTTGTCATTACCACCACGTATCATCAAATTGGGTGAAAAAATATTCGCTGGTATTTCAGAAACTCGTAATTTCTTGAAAGCTTGACAACCCCTTTCAATGAAAGTACTTTTCCACAGTCTGTGCCTAGGGCTACTTGAAGAGGAAACAAACCATAGGGACAAAACTGAGAACTCCTTTATTTTGTCAAGTTTCAAAGAGCTACCACAAACCCTGTTGGATTTAGAGTTCCAAATTCATCTATCTATATAGGGAGAACAGAGTGAAACCTAAATATAAAAACTGCTCCAGTAGACGAATGCTTAAACCTAGAAGAACAAAATTTGGTGAGCCAAGTGGGATTTGTGTACCGATGATTACCACCAAGTATCGTCACGATGGGGTGAAAAACATTAGCTGGTATTTCAGAATATCCTTCTTTCTTAGAAGCTTGGCAAACCCTCTCAATGAAAGTGCTTTTCCACAGTCTGTGCCTAGGGCTACTTGAAGAGGAAACAAACCGTAGAAAAAAAACTGAGAACTCCTTTAATTTGTCAAGTTTCAAAGAGCTACTACAAATCATGTTGGACGTAGAGTTCCAAATTCATCTATCTACATAGGAGAGAAAAGTGTGAAACCTAAAAATAAAAACTGCTACTGTAAACAAACGCTTCAACTTAGAACAACAAAATTGGTGAGCCAAGTGGGATTTGTGTACCTGTCATTACCACCACGTATCATCAAGATTGGGTGAAAAAATATTCGCTGGTATTTCGGAAACTCATAATTTCTTGAAAGCTTGACAACCCCTCTCAATGAAAGGTGCTTTTCCACAGTCTGTGCCTAGGGAAACTTGAAGAGGAAACAAATTGTAGAGACAAAACTGAGAACTCTTTTATTTTGTCAAGTTTCAAAGAGCTACTACAAACCATGTTGGATTTAGAGTTCCAAATTCATCTATCTCTATCGGAGAGAACAGTGTGAAACCTAAATATAAAAACTGCTACTGTAGACGAACGCTTCAACCTAGAAGAACAAAATTTGGTGAGCCAAGTGGGATTTGTGTACTTGTCATTACCACCACGTATCATCAAGATTGGGTGAAAAAATATTTGCTTGTATTTCAGAAACTCGGAATTTCTTGGAAGCTTGGCAACCCTTTTCAATGAAAGTGCTTTTCCACAGTCTCTGCTTAGGGCTACTTGAGGAGGAAACAAACCGTAGAGACAAAACTGAGAACTCCTTTATTTTGTCAAGTTTCAAAGAGCTACTAAAAATCATGTTGGATCTAGAGTTCCAAATTCATCTATCTACATAGGAGGAAAAAGTGTGAAACCTAAAAATAAAAACTGCTACTGTAAACGAAGGCTTCAACCTAGAACAACAAAATTTGGTGAGCCAAGTGGGATTTGTGTACTTGTCATCACCACCACGTATCATCAAGATTGGGTGAAAAAATATTCGCTGGTATTTCGGAAACTCGTAATTTCTTGAAAGCTTGACAACCCCTTTCAATGAAAGTGCTTTTCCACAGTCTGTGCCCAGGGCTACTTGAAGAGAAACAAACCATAGGGGCAAAACTGAGAACTCCTTTATTTTGTCAAGTTTCAAAGAGATACCACAAACCCTGTTGGATTTAGAGTTCCAAATTTATCTATCTATATAGGAGAGAACAGAGTGAAACCTGAATATAAAAACTGCTACTGTAGACGAACGCTTCAACCTAGGAAGAAGAAAGTTTGGTGAGCCAAGTGGGATTTGTGTACTGATGATTACCACCAAGTATCATCACGATTGGGTGAAAAATATTTACTGGTATTTCGGAAACTCGTTACTTCTTAGAAGCTTGGCAACCCCTCTCAATGAAAGTGCTTTTGCACAGTCTGTGCCTAGGGCTACATGAAGAGGAAACAAACCATAGAGACAAAACTGAGAACTCCTTTATTTTGACAAGTTTCAAAGAGCTACTACAGAGTATGAGGTAATTAGAGTTCCAAATTCATCTGTCTATATAGGAGAGAACAGAGTGAAACCTAAATACAAAAACTGCCACTGTAGACGAACGCTTCAACCGAGAAGAACAAAATTTGGTGAGCCAAGTGGGATTTGTGTACTGATCATTACCACCAAGTATCATCAACATTGGGTGAGAAAAATATTTGCTGGTATTTCGGAAACTCGTTATTTCTTAGAAGCTTGGCAACCCCTCTCAATGAAAGTGCTTTTCCACAGTCTGTGCCTAGGGCTACTTGAAGAGGAAACAAACCGTAGAGAAAAAACTGAGAACTCCTTTATTTTGTCAAGTTTCAAAGAGCTACTACAAATTATGTTGGATAGAGAGTTCCAAATTCATCTAACTATATTGGAGAGAAAAGAGTGAATCCTAAATATAAACACTGCTCCTGTAGACGAATGCTTCAACCTAGAAGAACAAAATCTGGTGGGCCAAGTGAGATTCGAGTACTGATCATTACCACCAAGTATCATCAAGATAGGTGAAACAATATTTGCTGGTATTTCGGAAACTCGTTATTTCTTAGAAGCTTGGCAACCCCTCTCAATGAAAGTGCTTTTCCCCAGTCTGTGCTTAGGGCTACTTGAAGAGGAAACAAACCATAGAGACAAAACTGAGAACTCCTTTATTTTGTCAAGTTTCAAAGAGCTACTAGAAAGTATGTTGGATTTAGTGTTCCAAATTCATCTATCTATATAGAGAGAACAGAGTGAAACCTAAATATAAACACTGCTACTGTAGACGAACGCTTCAACCTAGAAGAACAAAATTTGGTGAGCCAAGTGGGAATTGTGTACTTGTCATTACCACCAAGTATCATCAAGATTGGGTGAAAAAATATTTGCTGGTATTTCGGTAACTCGTTATTTCTAAGAAGCTTGGCAACCCCTCTCAATGAAAGTGCTTTTCCACAGTCTGTGCCTAGGGAAACTTGAAGAGGAAACAAATCATAGAGACAAAACTGAGAACTCTTTTATTTTGTCAAGTTTCAAAGAGCTACTACAAACCATGTTGGATTTAGAGTTCCAAATTCATCTATCTCTATCGGAGAGGAACAGTGTGAAACCTAAATATAAAAACTGCTACTGTAGACGAACGCTTCAACCTAGAAGAACAAAATTTGGTGAGCCAAGTGGGATTTGTGTACTTATCATTACCACCACGTATCATCAAGATTGGGTGAAAAAATATTTGCTTGTATTTCGGAAACTCGGAATTTCTTGGAAGCTTGGCAACCCTTTTCAATGAAAGTGCTTTTCCACAGTCTCTGCTTAGGGCTACTTGAGGAGGAAACAAACCGTAGAGACAAAACTGAGAACTCCTTTATTTTGTCAAGTTTCAAAGAGCTACTAAAAATCATGTTGGATCTAGAGTTCCAAATTCATCTATCTACATAGGAGGAAAAAGTGTGAAACCTAAAAATAAAAACTGCTACTGTAAACGAAGGCTTCAACCTAGAACAACAAAATTTGGTTAGCCAAGTGGGATTTGTGTACCTGTCATTACCACGTATCATCAAGATTGGGTGAAAAAATATTCGCTGGTATTTCGAAACTCATAATTTCTTGAAAGCTTGACAACCCCTCTCAATGAAAGTGCTTTTCCACAGTCTGTGCCTAGGGAAACTTGAAGAGGAAACAAATCATAGAGACAAAACTGAGAACTCTTTTATTTTGTCAAGTTTCAAAGAGCTACTACAAACCATGTTGGATTTAGAGTTCCAAATTCATCTATCTCTATCGGAGAGAACAGTGTGAAACCTAAATATAAAAACTGCTACTGTAGACGAACGCTTCAACCTAGAAGAACAAAATTTGGTGAGCCAAGTGGGATTTGTGTACTTGTCATTACCACCACGTATCATCAAGATTGGGTGAAAAAATATTTGCTTGTATTTCGGAAACTCTGAATTTCTTGGAAGCTTGGCAACCCTTTTCAATGAAAGTGCTTTTCCACAGTCTCTATTTAGGGCTTCTTGATAAGGAAACAAACCGTAGAGACAAAACAGAGAACTCCTTTATTTTGTCAAGTTTCAAAGAGCTACTACAAATCATGTTGGATCTAGAGTTCCACATTCATCTATCTATATAGGAGAGAACAGAGTGAAACCTAAATATAAACACTGCTACTGTAGACGAACGCTTAAACCTAGAAGAACAAAATTTGGTGAGCCAAGTGGGATTTGTGTACTGATCATCACCACCAAGTATCATCAAGATTGGGTGAAAAAATATTTACTGGTATTTCGGAAACTTGTTATTACTTAGAAGCTTGGCAACCCCTCTCAATGAAAGTGCTTTTCCACAGTCTTTTCCTAGGGCTACTTGAAGAGGAAAGAAAACAAGAGACAAAACTGAGAACTCCTTTATTTTGTCAAGTTTTAAAGAGCTACTACAAACCATGTTGGATTTAGAGTTCCAAATTCATCTATCTATATAGAAGAGAACAGAGTGAAACCTAAATATAAACACTGCTCCTGTAGACGAACGCTTAAACCTAGAAGAACAAAATTTGGTGAGCAAAGTGGGATTTGTGTACTTTTCATTACCACCATGTATCATCAAGATTGGGTGAAAAATATTCGCTGGTATTTCGGAAAAACGTAATTTCTTGGAAGCTTGACAACCCCTTTCAATGAAAGTGCTTTTCCACAGTCTGTGCCTAGGGCTACTTGAAGAGGAAACAAACCATAGAGAAAAAACTGAGAACTCCTTTATTTTGTCAAGTTTCAAAGAGCTACTACAAAGTATGTTGTATTTAGAGTTCCAAATTAATCTATCTATATAGGAGAGAACAGAGTGAAACCTAAATACAAAAACTGCGACTGTAGACGAACGCTTCAACCGGGAAGAACAAAACTTGGTGAGCCAAGTGGGATTTGTGTACCGATCATTACCACCAAGTATCATCAAGATTGGGTGAAACAATATTTGCTGGTATTTCGGAAACTAGTTATTTCTTAGAAGTTTGGCAACCCCTCTCAATGAAATTGCTTTTCCACAGTCTGTGCCTAGGGCTACTTGAAGAGGACACAAACAATAGAGACAAAACAGAGAACTACTTTATTTTGTCTCGTTTCAAAGAGCTACCACAAACCATGTTGGATTTAGAGTTCCAAATTCATCAATCTATATAGGACAGAACAGAGTGAAACCTAAATATATAAAATGCTACTGTAGACGAACGCTTCAACCTAGAAGAAGAAAATTTGGTGAGCCAAGTGGGATTTGTGTACTGATGATTACCACCAAGTACCATGACGATTAGGTGAAAAATATTTACTGGTATTTCGGAAACTCGTTATTTCTTAG
Organism: Callospermophilus lateralis; assembly: GCF_048772815.1. Lineage (NCBI taxonomy): Eukaryota > Metazoa > Chordata > Mammalia > Rodentia > Sciuridae > Callospermophilus > Callospermophilus lateralis. The sequence continues at coordinate 135,323,273 of NC_135310.1, read as the reverse complement.
AAGCTTGGCAACCCCTCTCAATGAAAGTGCTTTTCCACAGTCTGTGCCTAGGGCTACTTGAAGAGGAAACAAACCATAGAGACAAAACTGAGAACTCCTTTATTTTATCAAGTTTTAAAGAGCTACTACAAACCATGTTGGATTTAGAGTTCCAAATTCATCTATCTATATAGAGGAGAACAGAGTGAAACCTAAATATAAACACTGCTACTGTAGACGAACGCTTAAACCTAGAAGAAGAAATTTGGTGAGCCAAGTGGGATTTGTGTACTGATCATCACCACCAAGTATCATCAAGATTGGGTGAAAAAATATTTACTGGTATTTCGGAAACTTGTTATTACTTAGAAGCTTGGCAACCCCTCTCAATGAAAGTGCTTTTCCACAGTCTGTGCCTAGGGCTACTTGAAGAGTACTAAAACAATAAAGACAAAACTGAGAACTCCTTTATTTTGTCAAGTTTCAAAGAGCTACCAGAAACCATGTTGGATATAGAGTTCCAAATTCATCTATCTATATAGGAGAGAACAGAGGGAAATCTAAATATAAAAACAGCTTCTGTAGACGAACGCTTTAACCTAGAAGAACAAAATTTGGTGAGCCAAGTGGGATTTGTGTACTTGTGATTACCACCACGTATCATCAAGATTGGGTGAAAAAATATTCGCTGGTATTTCGGAAACTCGTAATTTCTTGGAAGCTCGACAACCCCTTTCAATGAAAATGCTTTTCCACAGTCTGTGCCTAGGGCTACTTGAAGAGGAAACAAACCATAGAGACAAAACTGAGAACTCCATTATTTTGTCAAATTTCCAAGAGATACTACAAACCATGTTGGATTTAGCGTTCCAAATTTATCTATCTATATAGGAGAAAACAGAGTGAAACCTAAATACAAAAGCTGCCACTGTAGACGAATGCTTCAACCGAGAAGAACAAAATTTGGTGAGCGAAGTGGGATTTGTGTACTGATCATTACCACCAAGTTTCATCAAGATTGGGTGAAAAAACATTTGCAGGTATTTCGGAAACTTGTATTTTCTTAGAAGCTTGGAAAGCCCTCTCAATGAAAGTCCTTTTCCACAGTCTGTGCCTAGGGATACTTGAAGAGGAAACAAACCATAGAGACAAAACTGAGAACTCCATTATTTTGTCAAGTTTCAAAAAGCTACTACAAACCATGTTGGATTTAGAGTTCCAAATTCATGTATCTCTATAGGAGAGAACAGAGTAAAACCTAAATAGAAAAACTGCTACTGTAAACGAACGCTTCACCCTAGAAGAACAAAATTTGGTGAGCCAAGTGGGATTTCTGTACTGATGATTACCACCAAGTATCATCACGATTGGGTGAAAAACATTTGCTGGTATTTCAGAAACTCTTTATTTCTTCGAAGCTTGGCAACCGCTCTCAATGAAAGTGCTTTTCCACAGTCTGTGCCTAGGGCTACTTGAAGAGGACACAAACCATAGAGACAAAACAGAGAACTCCTTTATTTTGTCTAGTTTCAATGAGCTACCACAAACCATGTTGGATTTAGAGTTCCAAATTCATCTATCTATATAGGAGGAAAAATTGTGAAACCTAAAAATAAAAACTGCTACTGTAAACGAACGTTTTTACCCAGAACAACAAAATTTGGTGAGCCAAGTGGGATTTGTGTACTTGTCATTACCACCACGTATCATCAAGTTTGCATGAAAAAATACTCGCTGGTATTTCGGAAAAGTAATTTCTTGGAATCTTGACAACCCCTTTCAATGAAAGTGCTTTTCCACAGTCTGTGCCTAGGGCTACTTGAAGAGGAAACAAACCATAGGGACAAAACTGAGAACTCCTTTATTTTGTCAAGTTTCAAAGAGCTACTAAATGTATGTTGGATTTAGAGTTCCAAATTCATCTATCTATGTTGGAGAGAACAGAGTGAACCCTAAATATTTACACTGCTCCTGTAGAGGAATGCTTCAAACTAGAAGAACAAAATTTGGTGAGCCAAGTGAGATTTGAGTACTGATCATTACCACCACGTATGATCAAGATTGGAAGAAAAAATGTTTGCTGGTATTTCGGAAACTCGATATTTCTTAGAAGCTTGGCAACCCCTCTCAATGAAAGTGCTTTTCCTCAGTCTGTGCCTAGGGCTACTTGAAGAGGACACAAACCATAGAGACAAAACTGAGAACTTTTTTATTTTGTCAAGTTTCAAAGAGCTACTACAAACCATGTTGGATTTAGAGTACCAAATTCATCTATCTATATAGGCGAGAACAGAGTGAAACCTAAATATAAAAACTCTACTGTAGACGAACGCTTCAACCTTGAAGAACAAAATTTGGTGAGCCAAGTGGGATTAGTGTACTGATCATTACCACCAAGTATCATCAAGATTGGGTGAAACAATATTTGCTGGTATTTCGGAAACTCGTTATATCTTAGAAGCTTGGCAACCCCTCTCAATGAAAGTGCTTTTCCACAGTCTGTGCCTAGGGCTACTTGAAGAGTACTAAAACAATAAAGACAAAACTGAGAACTCCTTTATTTTGTCAAGTTTCAAAGAGCTACTACAGACCATGTTGGATTTAGAGTTCCAAATTCATCTATCTATATAGGAGATAACAGAGTGAAACCTAAATATAAACACTGCTCTTGTAGACGAACGCTTCAACCTAGAAGAACAAAATTTGGTGAGCCACGTGAGGTTTGTGTACTGATCATTACACCACGTATCATCAAGATTGGGAGAATAAAGATTCGCTGGTATTTCGGAACTCGTAATTTGTTGGAAGCTTGGCAACCCTTTTCAATGAAAGTGCTTTTCCACAGTCTCTGCTTAGGGCTACGTGAAGAGAAAACAAACCGTAGAGACAACACTGAGAACTCCTTTATTTTGTCAAGTTTCAAAGAGCTACTACAAATCATGTTGGATCTAGAGTTCCAAATTCATCTATCTACATAAGAGGATAAAGTGTGAAACCTAAAAATAAAAACTCCTACTGTAAACGAAGGCTTCAACCTAGAACAAGAAAATTTGGTGAGCCAAGTGGGATTTGTGTACTTGTCATTACCACCACGTATCATCAAGATTGGGTGAAAAAATATTCGCTGGTATTTCAGAAACTCGTAATTTCTTGAAAGCTTGACAACCCCTTTCAATGAAAGTACTTTTCCACAGTCTGTGCCTAGGGCTACTTGAAGAGGAAACAAACCATAGGGACAAAACTGAGAACTCCTTTATTTTGTCAAGTTTCAAAGAGCTACCACAAACCCTGTTGGATTTAGAGTTCCAAATTCATCTATCTATATAGGAGAGAACAGAGTGAAACCTAAATATAAAAACTGCTCCAGTAGACGAATGCTTAAACCTAGAAGAACAAAATTTGGTGAGCCAAGTGGGATTTGTGTACCGATGATTACCACCAAGTATCGTCACGATGGGGTGAAAAACATTAGCTGGTATTTCAGAAAATCCTTCTTTCTTAGAAGCTTGGCAAACCCTCTCAATGAAAGTGCTTTTCCACAGTCTGTGCCTAGGGCTACTTGAAGAGGAAACAAACCGTAGAGAAAAAACTGAGAACTCCTTTAATTTGTCAAGTTTCAAAGAGCTACTACAAATCATGTTGGACGTAGAGTTCCAAATTCATCTATCTACATAGGAGAGAAAAGTGTGAAACCTAAAAATAAAAACTGCTACTGTAAACAAACGCTTCAACTTAGAACAACAAAATTTGGTGAGCCAAGTGGGATTTGTGTACCTGTCATTACCACCACGTATCATCAAGATTGGGTGAAAAAATATTCGCTGGTATTTCGGAAACTCATAATTTCTTGAAAGCTTGACAACCCCTCTCAATGAAAGTGCTTTTCCACAGTCTGTGCCTAGGGAAACTTGAAGAGGAAACAAATTGTAGAGACAAAACTGAGAACTCTTTTATTTTGTCAAGTTTCAAAGAGCTACTACAAACCATGTTGGATTTAGAGTTCCAAATTCATCTATCTCTATCGGAGAGAACAGTGTGAAACCTAAATATAAAAACTGCTACTGTAGACGAACGCTTCAACCTAGAAGAACAAAATTTGGTGAGCCAAGTGGGATTTGTGTACTTGTCATTACCACCACGTATCATCAAGATTGGGTGAAAAAATATTTGCTTGTATTTCAGAAACTCGGAATTTCTTGGAAGCTTGGCAACCCTTTTCAATGAAAGTGCTTTTCCACAGTCTCTGCTTAGGGCTACTTGAGGAGGAAACAAACCGTAGAGACAAAACTGAGAACTCCTTTATTTTGTCAAGTTTCAAAGAGCTACTAAAAATCATGTTGGATCTAGAGTTCCAAATTCATCTATCTACATAGGAGGAAAAAGTGTGAAACCTAAAAATAAAAACTGCTACTGTAAACGAAGGCTTCAACCTAGAACAACAAAATTTGGTGAGCCAAGTGGGATTTGTGTACTTGTCATCACCACCACGTATCATCAAGATTGGGTGAAAAAATATTCGCTGGTATTTCGGAAACTCGTAATTTCTTGAAAGCTTGACAACCCCTTTCAATGAAAGTGCTTTTCCACAGTCTGTGCCCAGGGCTACTTGAAGAGGAAACAAACCATAGGGGCAAAACTGAGAACTCCTTTATTTTGTCAAGTTTCAAAGAGATACCACAAACCCTGTTGGATTTAGAGTTCCAAATTTATCTATCTATATAGGAGAGAACAGAGTGAAACCTGAATATAAAAACTGCTACTGTAGACGAACGCTTCAACCTAGAAGAAGAAAGTTTGGTGAGCCAAGTGGGATTTGTGTACTGATGATTACCACCAAGTATCATCACGATTGGGTGAAAAATATTTACTGGTATTTCGGAAACTCGTTACTTCTTAGAAGCTTGGCAACCCCTCTCAATGAAAGTGCTTTTGCACAGTCTGTGCCTAGGGCTACATGAAGAGGAAACAAACCATAGAGACAAAACTGAGAACTCCTTTATTTTGACAAGTTTCAAAGAGCTACTACAGAGTATGAGGTAATTAGAGTTCCAAATTCATCTGTCTATATAGGAGAGAACAGAGTGAAACCTAAATACAAAAACTGCCACTGTAGACGAACGCTTCAACCGAGAAGAACAAAATTTGGTGAGCCAAGTGGGATTTGTGTACTGATCATTACCACCAAGTATCATCAACATTGGGTGAGAAAAATATTTGCTGGTATTTCGGAAACTCGTTATTTCTTAGAAGCTTGGCAACCCCTCTCAATGAAAGTGCTTTTCCACAGTCTGTGCCTAGGGCTACTTGAAGGGGAAACAAACCGTAGAGAAAAAACTGAGAACTCCTTTATTTTGTCAAGTTTCAAAGAGCTACTACAAATTATGTTGGATAGAGAGTTCCAAATTCATCTTACTATATTGGAGAGAAAAGAGTGAATCCTAAATATAAACACTGCTCCTGTAGACGAATGCTTCAACCTAGAAGAACAAAATTTGGTGGGCCAAGTGAGATTCGAGTACTGATCATTACCACCAAGTATCATCAAGATTAGGTGAAACAATATTTGCTGGTATTTCGGAAACTCGTTATTTCTTAGAAGCTTGGCAACCCCTCTCAATGAAAGTGCTTTTCCCCAGTCTGTGCTTAGGGCTACTTGAAGAGGAAACAAACCATAGAGACAAAACTGAGAACTCCTTTATTTTGTCAAGTTTCAAAGAGCTACTAGAAAGTATGTTGGATTTAGTGTTCCAAATTCATCTATCTATATAGGAGAGAACAGAGTGAAACCTAAATATAAACACTGCTACTGTAGACGAACGCTTCAACCTAGAAGAACAAAATTTGGTGAGCCAAGTGGGAATTGTGTACTTGTCATTACCACCAAGTATCATCAAGATTGGGTGAAAAAATATTTGCTGGTATTTCGGTAACTCGTTATTTCTAAGAAGCTTGGCAACCCCTCTCAATGAAATTGCTTTTCCACAGTCTGTGCCTAGGGAAACTTGAAGAGGAAACAAATCATAGAGACAAAACTGAGAACTCTTTTATTTTGTCAAGTTTCAAAGAGCTACTACAAACCATGTTGGATTTAGAGTTCCAAATTCATCTATCTCTATCGGAGAGAACAGTGTGAAACCTAAATATAAAAACTGCTACTGTAGACGAACGCTTCAACCTAGAAGAACAAAATTTGGTGAGCCAAGTGGGATTTGTGTACTTATCATTACCACCACGTATCATCAAGATTGGGTGAAAAAATATTTGCTTGTATTTCGGAAACTCGGAATTTCTTGGAAGCTTGGCAACCCTTTTCAATGAAAGTGCTTTTCCACAGTCTCTGCTTAGGGCTACTTGAGGAGGAAACAAACCGTAGAGACAAAACTGAGAACTCCTTTATTTTGTCAAGTTTCAAAGAGCTACTAAAAATCATGTTGGATCTAGAGTTCCAAATTCATCTATCTACATAGGAGGAAAAAGTGTGAAACCTAAAAATAAAAACTGCTACTGTAAACGAAGGCTTCAACCTAGAACAACAAAATTTGGTTAGCCAAGTGGGATTTGTGTACCTGTCATTACCACGTATCATCAAGATTGGGTGAAAAAATATTCGCTGGTATTTCGGAAACTCATAATTTCTTGAAAGCTTGACAACCCCTCTCAATGAAAGTGCTTTTCCACAGTCTGTGCCTAGGGAAACTTAAAGAGGAAACAAATCATAGAGACAAAACTGAGAACTCTTTTATTTTGTCAAGTTTCAAAGAGCTACTACAAACCATGTTGGATTTAGAGTTCCAAATTCATCTATCTCTATCGGAGAGAACAGTGTGAAACCTAAATATAAAAACTGCTACTGTAGACGAACGCTTCAACCTAGAAGAACAAAATTTGGTGAGCCAAGTGGGATTTGTGTACTTGTCATTACCACCACGTATCATCAAGATTGGGTGAAAAAATATTTGCTTGTATTTCGGAAACTCGGAATTTCTTGGAAGCTTGGCAACCCTTTTCAATGAAAGTGCTTTTCCACAGTCTCTGCTTAGGGCTACTTGAGGAGGAAACAAACCGTAGAGACAAAACTGAGAACTCCTTTATTTTGTCAAGTTTCAAAGAGCTACTAAAAATCAGGTTGGATCTAGAGTTCCAAATTCATCTATCTACATAGGAGGAAAAAGTGTGAAACCTAAAAATAAAAACTGCTACTGTAAACGAAGGCTTCAACCTAGAACAACAAAATTTGGTTAGCCAAGTGGGATTTGTGTACTTGTCATCACCACCACGTATCATCAAGATTGGGTGAAAAAATATTCGCTGGTATTTCGGAAACTCGTAATTTCTTGAAAGCTTGACAACCCCTTTCAATGAAAGTTCTTTTCCACAGTCTCTGCCCAGGGCTATTTGAAGAGGAAACAAACCATAGGGGCAAAACTGAGAACTCCTTTATTTTGTCAAGTTTCAAAGAGATACCACAAACCCTGTTGGATTTAGAGTTCCAAATTCATCTATCTATATAGGAGAGAACAGAGTGAAACCTAAATATAAAAACTGCTCCAAAGAGGAACGCTTCAACCGAGAAGAACAAAATTTGGTGAGCCAAGTGGGATTTGTGTACTTCTCATTACCACCACGTATCATCAAGATTGGGTGAAAAAATATTCGCTGGTATTTCGGAAACTCGTAATTTCTTGGAAGCTTGACAACCCCTTTCAATGAAAGTGCTTTTCCACAGTCTGTGCCTAGGGCTACTTGAAGAGGAAACAAACCATAGAGACAAAACTGAGAACTCCTTTATTTTCTCAAGTTTCAAAGAGCTACTACAAAGTATGTTGTATTTAGAGTTCCAAATTCATCTATCTATATAGGAGAGAACAGAGTGAAACCTAAATACAAAAACTGCCACTGTAGACGAACGCTTCAACCGAGAAGAACAAAATTTGGTGAGCCAAGTGGGATTTGTGTACTGATCATTACCACCAAGTATCATCAACATTGGGTGAGAAAAACATTTGCTGGTATTTCGGAAACTCGTTATTTCTTAGAAGCTTGGCAACCCCTCTCAATGAAAGTGCTTTTCCACAGTCTGTGCCTAGGGCTACTTGAAGAGGAAACAAACCCTAGAGAAAAAACTGAGAACTCCTTTATTTTGTCAAGTTTCAAAGAGCTACTACAAATTATGTTGGATAGAGAGTTCCAAATTCATCTAACTATATTGGAGAGAACACAGTGAAACCTAAATATAAACACTGCTACTGTAGAAGAACGCTTCAACCTAGAAGAACAAAATTTGGTGAGCCAAGTGGGAATTGTGTACTTGTCATTACCACCAAGTATCATCAAGATTGGGTGAAAAAATATTTGCTGGTATTTCGGTAACTAGTTATTTCTAAGAAGCTTGGCAACCCCTCTCAATGAAAGTGCTTTTCCACGGTCTGTGCCTAGGGAAACTTGAAGAGGAAACAAATCAGAGAGACAAAACTGAGAACTCTTTTATTTTGTCTAGTTTCAAAGAGCTACTACAAACCATGTTGGATTTAGAGTTCCAAATTCATCTATCTCTATCGGAGAGAACAGTGTGAAACCTAAATATAAAAACTGCTACTGTAGACGAACGCTTCAACCTAGAAGAACAAAATTTGGTGAGCCAAGTGGGATTTGTGTACTTGTCATTACCACCACGTATCATCAAGTTTGGGTGAAAAAATATTTGCTGGTATTTCAGAAACTCGGAATTTCTTGGAAGCTTATCAACCCTTTTCAATGAAAGTGCTTTTCCACAGTCTCTGCTTAGGGCTACTTGAAGAGACAACAAACCGTAGAGACAAAACTGATAACTCCTTTATTTTGTCAAGTTTCAAAGAGCTACTAGAAATCATGTTGGATCTAGAGTTCCAAAATCATCTATCTACATAGGAGAAAAAAGTGTGAAACCTAAAAATAAAAACTGCTACTGTAAACGAAGGCTTCAACCTAGACAACAAAATTTGGTGAGCCAAGTTGGATTTGTGTACCTTTCATTACCACCACGTATCATCAAGATTGGTCGAAAAAGTATTCGCTGGTATTTCGGAAACTCGTAATTTGTGAAAGCTTGACAACCCCTTTCAATGAAAGTGCTTTTCCACAGTCTGTGCCTAGGGCTACTTGAAGAGAAAACAAACCATTGGGACAAAACTGAGAACTCCTTTCTTTTGTCAAGTTTCAAAGAGCTACTACAAAGTATGCTGGATTTAGAGTTCCAAATTCATCTAACTATATTGGAGAGAACAGAGTGAATCCTAAATATAAACACTGCTCCTGTAGACGAACGCTTCAACCTAGAAGAACAAAATTTGGTGAGCCAAGTGAGATTTGAGTACTGATCATTACCACCACTTATCATCAAGATTGGGAGAAAAAATATTTCTGGTATTTCGGAAAATCGTTATTTCTTAGAAGCTTGGCAACCCCTCTCAATGAAAGTGCTGTTCCACAGTCTGGGCCTAGGGCTACTTGAAGAGGAACTTAACAATAGAGACAAAACAGAGAACTCCTTTATTTTGTCTAGTTTCAAAGAGCTACCACAAACCATGTTGGATTTAGAGTTCCAAATTCATCTATCTATGTAGGAGAGAACAGAGGGAAACCTAAATATAAAAACTGCTACTGTAGACGAACGCTTCAAGCTAGAAGAAGAAAATTTGGTGAGCCAAGTGGGATTTGTGTACTTGTCATTGCCACCACGTATCATCAAGATTGGTTGAAAAAATACTCGCTGGTATTTCGGAAACTCGTTATTTCTTGGAAGCTTGACAACCCCTTTCAATGAAAGTGCTTTTCCACTGTCTGTGCCTAATGCTACTTGAAGAGGAAACAAACCATAGAGACAAAACTGAGAACTCCTTTATTTTGTTAAGTTTCAAAGAGCTGTTACAAAGTATGTTGTATTTAGAGTTCCAAATTCATCTACCTATGTAGGAGAGAACAGAGTGAAACCTAAATATAAACACTGCTCTTGTAGACGAACGCTTCAAGCTAGAAGAACAAAATTTTGTGAGCCAAGTGAGGTTTGTTTACTGTTCATTACCACCACGTATCATCAAGATTGGGAGAAAAAATATTTGCTGGTATTTCGGAAACTCGGAATTTCTTGGAAGATTGGTAAGGCTTTTCAATGAAAGTGCTTTTCCACAGTCTCTGCTTAGGGCTACTTGAAGAGAAAACAAACCGTAGAGACAAAACTGAGAACTCCTTTGTTTTGTCAAGTTTCAAAGAGCTACTACAAATCATGTTGGATCTAGAGTTCCAAATTCATCTATCTACATAGGAGGAAAAAGTGTGAAACCTAAAAATAAAAACTGCTACTGTAAACGAAGGCTTCAACCTAGAACAAAAAAATTTGGTGAGCCAAGTGGGATTTTTGTACTTGTTATTACCACCACGTATCATCAAGATTGGGTGAAAAAATATTCGCTGGTATTTCGGAAACTCGTAATTTCTTGAAAGCTTGACAACCCCTTTCAATGAAAGTGCTTTACCACAGTCTGTGCCCAGGGCTACTTGAAGAGGAAACAAACCATAGGGACAAAACTGAGAACTCCTTTATTTTGTCAAGTTTCAAAGAGCTACCACAAACCCTGTTGGATTTAGAGTTCCAAATTCATCTATCTATATAGGAGAGAACAGAGTGAAACCTAAATACAAAAACTGCCACTGTAGACCAACGCTTCAACCTAGAAGAACAAAATTTAATGAGCCAATGGGATTTGTGTACTGATCATTACCACCAAGTATCATCAAGATTGGGTGAGAAAATATTTGCTGGTATTTCGGAAACTAGTTATTTCTTAGAAGCTTGGCAACCCCTCTCAATGAAATTCCTTTTCCACAGTCTGTGCCTAGGGATACTTGAAGAGGAAACAAACCATAGAGACAAAACTGAGAACTCCTTTATTTTGTCAAGTTTCAAAGAGCTACTACAAACCATGATGGATTTAGAGTTCCAAATTCATCTATCTACATAGGAGGAAAAAGTGTGAAAACTAAAAATAAAAACTGCTACTGTAAACGAACGCTTCAACCTAGAACAACAAAATTTGGTGAGCCAAGTGGTATTTGTGTACTGATGATTACCACCAAGTATCATCATGATGGGGTGAAAAACATTTGCAGGTATTTCAGAAACTCGTTATTTCTTAGAAGCTTGGCAACCCCTCTCAATGAAAGTGCTTTTCCACAGTCTGTGCCTAGGGCTACGTGAAGCGGAAACAAACCGTAGAGAAAAAACTGAGAAATCCTTTATTTTGTCAAGTTTCAAAGAGCTACTACAAATCATGTTGGATCTAGAGTTCCAAATTCATCTATCTACATAGGAGGAAAAAGTGTGAAAACTAAAAATAAAAACTGCTACTGTAAACGAACGCTTCAACCTAGAACAACAAAATTTGGTGAGCCAAGTAGGATTTGTGTACCGTTCATTACCACCACGTATCATCAAGATTGGGTTAAAAAATATTCGCTGGTATTTCCGAAACTCATAATTTCTTGAAAGCTTGACAACCCCTATCAATGAAAGTGCTTTTCCACAGTCTGTGCCTAGGGCTACGTGAAGAAGAAACAAACCATAGGGACAAAAGTGAGAACTCCTTTATTTTGTCAAGTTTCAAAGAGCTACTACAAAATATGTTGGATTTAGAGTTCCAAATTCATCTAACTATATTGGAGAGAAAAGAGTGAATCCTAAATATAAACACTGCTCCTGTAGACGAACGCTTCAACCTAGAAGAACAAAATTTGGTGGGCCATGTGAGATTCGAGTACTGATCATTACCACCAAGTATCATCAAGATTAGGTGAAACAATATTTGCTGGTATTTCGGAAACTCGTTATTTCTTAGAAGCTTGGCAACCCCTCTCAATGAAAGTGCTTTTCCCCAGTCTGTGCTTAGGGCTACTTGAAGAGGAAACAAACCATAGAGACAAAACTGAGAACTCCTTTATTTTGTCAAGTTTCAAAGAGCTACTAGAAAGTATGTTGGATTTAGTGTTCCAAATTCATCTATCTATATAGGAGAGAACAGAGTGAAACCTAAATATAAACACTGCTCCTGTAGACGAACGCTTCAACCTAGAAGAACAAAATTTGGTGAGCCAAGTGAGGTTTGTGTACTGATAATTACCACCAAGTATAATCAAGATTTGGAGAATAAATATTTGCTGGTATTTCGGAAACTCATTATTTCTTAGAAGCTTGGCAACCCCTCTCAATGAAAGTCCTTTTCCACAGTATGTGCCTAGGGATACTTGAAGAGGAAACTAACCATAGAGACAAAACTGAGAACTCCTTTATTTTGTCAAGTTTCAAAGAGCTACTACAAACCATGTTGGATTTAGAGTTCCAAATTCATCTATCTATATAGGAGAGAACAGTGTGAAACCTAAATATAAAAACTGCTACTGTAGACGAACGCTTCAAGCTAGAAGAGCAAAATTTGGTGAGCCAAGTGGGATATGTGTACGTGTCATTACCACCACGTATCATCAAGATTGGGTGAAAAAATATTTGCTGGTATTTCAGAAACTCGGAATTTCTAGGAAGCTTGGCAACCCTTTTCAATGAAAGTGCTTTTCCACAGTCTCTGCTTAGGGCTACTTGAAGAGACAACAAACCGTAGAGACAAAACTGAGAACTCCTTTGTTTTGTCAAGTTTCAAAGAGCTACTACAAATCATGTTGGATCTAGAGTTCCAAATTCATCTATCTACATAGGAGGAAAAAGTGTGAAACCTAAAAATAAAAACTGCTACTGTAAACGAAGGCTTCAACCTAGAACAACAAAATTTGGTGAGCCAAGTGGGATTTGTGTACCTTTCATTACCACCACGTATCATCAAGATTGGTTGAAAAAATATTCGCTGGTATTTCGGAATCTAGTATTTTCTTGAAAGCTTGACAACCCCTTTCAATGAAAGTGTTTTTCCACAGTCTGTGCCTAGGGCTACTTGAAGAGGAAACAAACCATAGGGACAAAACTGAGAACTCCTTTCCTTTGTCAAGTTTCAAAGAGCTACTACAAAGTATGTTGTATTTAGAGTTCCAAATTCATCTAACTATATTGGAGAGAACAGAGTGAATCCTAAATATAAACACTGCTCCTGTAGACGAACGCTTCAACCTAGAAGAACAAAATTTGGTGAGCCAAGTGAGATTTGAGTACTGATCATTACCACCACTTATCATCAAGATTTGGAGAAAAAATATTTGCTGGTATTTCGGAAACTCATTATTTCTTAGAAGTTTGGCAACCCCTCTCAATGAAAGTCCTTTTCCACAGTATGTGCCTAGGGATACTTGAAGAGAAAACTAACCATAGAGACAAAACTGAGAACTCCTTTATTTTGTCAAGTTTCAAAGAGCTACTACAAACCATGTTGGATTTAGAGTTCCAAATTCATCTATCTATATAGGAGAGAACAGAGTAAAACCTAAATATAAACACTGTTCCTGTAGACGAACGATTCAACCTAGAAGAACAAAATTTGATGAGCCAAGTGGGATTTGTGTACTGATCATCACCCACAAGTATCATCAAGATTGCTTGAAAAAATATTTGCTGGTATTTCTGAAAGTAGTTATTTCTTAGAAGCTTGGCAACCCCTCTCAATGAAAGTGCTTTTCCACAGTCTGTGCCTAGGGCTACTTGTAGAGGACACAAACGATAAAGACAAAACTGAGAACTCCTTTATTTTGTCAAGTTTCAAAGAGCTACTACAAACCATGTTGGATTTAGAGTTCCAAATTCATCTATCTATATAGGAGAGAACAGTGTGAAACCTAAATATAAAAACTGCTACTGTAGACAAACGCTTCAAGCTAGAAGAACAAAATTTGGTGAGCCAAGTGGGATTTGTGTACATGTCATTACCACCACGTATCATCAAGATTGGGTGAAAAAATATTTGCTGGTATTTCAGAAACTCGGAATTTCTAGGAAGCTTGGCAACCCTTTTCAATGAAAGTGCTTTTCCACAGTCTCTGCTTAGGGCTACTTGAAGAGACAACAAACCGTAGAGACAAAACTGAGAACTCCTTTGTTTAGTCAAGTTTCAAAGAGCTACTACAAATCTAGTTGGATCTAGAGTTCCAAATTCATCTATCTACATAGGAGGAAAAAGTGTGAAACCTAAAAATAAAAACTGCTACTGTAAACGAAGGCTTCAACCTAGAACAACAAAATTTGGTGAGCCAAGTGGGATTTGTGTACCTTTCATTACCACCACGTATAATCAAGATTCGTTGAAAAAATATTCGCTGGTATATGAGAATCTCGTAATTTCTTGAAAGCTTGACAACCCCTTTCAATGAAAGTGTTTTTCCACAGTCTGTGCCTAGGGCTACTTGAAGTGGAAACAAATCATAGGGACAAAACTGAGAACTCCTTTCTTTTGTCAAGTTTCAAAGAGCTACTACAAAGTATGTTGTATTTAGAGTTCCAAATTCATCTAACTATATTGGAGAGAACAGAGTGAATCCTAAATATAAACACTGCTCCTGTAGACGAACGCTTCAACCTAGAAGAACAAAATTTGGTGAGCCAAGTGAGATTTGAGTACTGATCATTACCACCACTTATCATCAAGATTGGGAGAAAAAATATTTGCTGGTATTTCGGAAAATCGCTATTTCTTGGAACCTTGAAAACCCCTTTCAATGAAAGTGCTTTTCCACAGTCTGTGCCTAGGGCTACTTGAAGAGGAAACAAACCATAGAGACAAAACTGAGAACTACTTTATTTTGTCAAGTTTCAAGGAGCTACTACAAAGTATGTTGTATTTAGAGTTCCATATTCATCTTTCTATATAGGAGAGAACAGAGTGAAAACTAAATACAAAAACTGCTACTGTAGACGAACGCTTCAACCGAGAAGAACAAAACTTGGTGAGCCAAGTGGGATTTTTGTACTGATCATTACCACAAATTATCATCAAAATTGGGTGAAACAATATTTGCTGGTATTTCAGAAACTCGTTATTTCTTAGAAGCTTGGCAACCCCTCTCAATGAAAGTGCTTTTCCCCAGTCTGTGCCTAGGGCTACTTGAAGAGGAAACAAACCATGGAGACAAAACTGAGAACTCCTTTCTTTTGTAAAGTTTCAAAGAGGTACTACAAAGTATGTTTGATTTAGTGTTCCAAATTCATCTACCTATATAGGAGAGAACAGAGTGAAACCTAAATATAAACACTGCTCCTGTAGACGAACGCTTCAAACTAGAAGAACAAAATTTGGTGAGCCAAGTGAGGTTTATGTACTGATCATTACCACCACGTATCATCAAGATTGGAAGAAAAAATATTTGGTGGTATTTCGGGAACTGTTTATTTCTTAGTAGTTTGGCAACCCCTCTCAATGAAAGTGCTTTTCCACAGTCTGTGCCTAGGGCTACTTGAAGAGGAAACAAACCATAGAGACAAAACTGAGAACTCCTTTATTTTGTCAAGTTTCAAAGAGCTACCACAAACCATGTTGGATTTAGAGTTCCAAATTCATCTATCTATATAGGAGAGAACAGAGTGGAACCTAAATAAAAAAACTGCTACTGTAGACGAAAGCTTCAAACTAGAAAAACAAAATTTGGTGAGCCAAGTGGGATTTGTGTACTGATCATTACCACCAAGTATCATCAAGATTGGATTAAAAAATATTTGCTGGTATTTCGGAAACTAGTTATATCTTAGAAGATTGGCAACCCCTCTCAATGAAAGTCCTTTTCCACAGTCTGTGCCTAGGGATACTTGAAGAGGAAAGAAACCATAGAGACAAAACTGAGAACTCCTTTATTTTGTCAAGTTTCAAAGAGCTACTACAAATCATGTTGTATCTAGAGTTCCAAATTCATCTATCTACATAGGAGGAAAAAGTGTGAAAACTAAAAATATAAACTGCTAATGTAAACGAACGCTTCAACCTAGAACAACAAAATTTGGTGAGCCAAGTGGGATTTGTGTACCTGTCATTACCACCACGTATCATCAAGATTGGGTGAAAAAATATTCGCTGGTATTTTGGAAACTCGTAATTTCTTGAAAGCTTGACAACCCCTTTCAATGAAAGTGCTTTTCCACAGTCTGTGCTTAGGGCTACTTGAAGAGGAAACCAACCATAGAGACAAAACTGAGAACTCCTTTATTTTGTCAAGTTTCAAAGAGCTACTACAAATATGTTGGATTTAGCGTTCCAAATTCATCTATCTCTATAGGAGAGAACAGAGTGAAACCTAAATATAAAAACTGCTCCTGTAGACGAACGCTTCAACCTAGAAGAACAAAATTTGGTGAGCCAAGTGGGATTTGTGTACTGATCATTACCACCAAGTATCATCAAGATTGGGTGAAAAAATATTTGCTGGTATTTCGGAAACTATTTATTTCTTAGAAGCTTGGCTACCCCTCTCAATGAAAGTCCTTTTCCACAGTCTGTGCCTAGGGATAGTTGAAGAGGAAACAAACCATAGAGAAAAAACTGAGAACTCCTTTATTTTGTCAAGTTTCAAAGAGCTACTACAAACCATGTTGGATTTAGAGTTCCAAAGTCATCTATCTATATAGGAGAGAACAGAGGAAAACCTAAATATAAAAACTCCTACTGTAGAAGAACGCTTCAACCTAAAAGAACAAAATTTGGTGAGCCAAGTGGGATTTGTGTTCTGATGATTACCAGCAAGTATCATCACGATGGGGTGAAAAACATTTGCTGGTATTTCAGAAACTCGTTATTTGTTAGAAGCTTGGCAACCCCTCTCAGTGAAAGTGCTTTTCCACAGTCTGTGCCTAGGGCTACTTGAAGAGGAAACAAACCGTAGAGAAAAAACTGAGAACTCCTTTATTTTGTCAAGTTTCAAAGAGCTACTACAAACCATGTTGGATTTAGAGATCCAAATTCATCTATCTACATAGGAGGAAAAAGTGTGAAAACTAAAAATAAAAACTGCTACTGTAAACGAACGCTTCAACCTAGAACTACAAAATTTGGTGAGCCAAGTGGGATTTGTGTACCTGTCATTACCACCACGTATCATCAAGATTGGGTGAAAAAATATTCGCTGGTATTTCCGAAACTCGTAATTTCTTGAAAGCTTGACAACCCCTTTCAATGAAAGTGCTTTACCACAGTCTTTGCCTAGGGCTACTTGAAGAAGAAACAAACCATAGGGACAAAACTGAGAACTCCTTTATTTTGTCATGTTTCAAAGAGCTACTACAAAGTATGTTGGATTTAGAGTTCCAAATTCATCTAACTATATTGGAGAGAAAAGAGTGAATCCTAAATATAAACACTGCTCCTGTAGACGAACGCTTCAACCTAGAAGAACAAAATTTGGTGGGCCAGTGAGATTTGAGTACTGATAATTACCACCAAGTATCATCAACATTGGGTGAAACAATATTTGCTGTTATTTCGGAAACTCGTTATTTCTTTGAAGCTTGGCAACTCCTCTCAATGAAAGTGCTTTTCCCCAGTCTGTGCTTAGGGCTATTTGAAGAGGAAACAAACCATAGAGAAAAAACTGAGAACTCCTTTATTTTCTCAAGTTTCAAAGAGCTACTACTAAGTATGTTGGATTTAGTGTTCCAAATTCATCTATTCATATACGAGAGAACAGAGTGGAACCTAAATATAAACACTGCTCCTGTAGACGAACGCTTCAACCTAGAAGAACAAAAATTGGTGAGATAAGTGGGATTTGTGTACTGATCATTACCACCAAGTATCATCAAGATTGGGTGAAAAAATATTTGCTGGTATTTCGGAATCTCGTTATTTCTTAGAAGCTGGCAACCCCTCTCAATGAAAGTCCTTTTCCACAGTCTGTGCCTAGGGATACTTGAAGAGGAATCAAACCATAGAGACAAAACTGAGAACTCCTTTATTTTGTCAAGTTTCAAAGAGCTACTACAAACCATGTTTGATTTAGAGTTCCAAATTCATCTATCTATATGGGAGACAACAGAGGAAAACCTAAATATAAAAACTGCTACTGTAGAAGAACGCTTCAACCTAGAAGAACAAAATTTGGTGAGCCAAGTGGGATTTGTGTCCTGATGATTACCACCAAGTATCATCACGATGGGGTCAAAAACATTTGCTGGTATTTCAGAAAATCGTTATTTCTTAGAAGCTTGGCAACCCCTCTCAATGAAAGTGCTTTTCCACAGTCTGTGCCTAGGGCTACTTGAAGAGTAAACCAACCATAGAGACAAAACTGAGAACTTCTTTATTTTGTCAAGTTTCAAAGAGCTACTACAAACCATGTTGGATTTACACTTCCAAATTCATCTATCTATATCGGAGAGAACAGAGGGAATCCTAAATATAAAAACTGCTACTGTAGACGAACGCTTCAACCTAGAAGAACAAAATTTGGTGAGCCAAGTGGGATTTGTGTACTTGTCATTACCACCATTCATCATCAAGATTGATTGAAATAATATTTGCTGGTATTTCGGAAACTCGGAATTTCTTGGAAGCTTGGCAACCCTTTTCAATGAAAGAGCATTTCCACAGTCTCTGCTTAGGGCTACTTGAAGAGGAAACAAACCATAGAGACAAAATTGAGAACTCCTTTATTTTGTCAAGTTTCAAAGGGCTACTACAAACCAAGTTGGATTTACACTTCCAAATTCATCTATCTATATAGGAGAGAACAGAGCGAAACCTAAATATAAAAACTGCTACTTTAGACGAACGCTTCAACCTAGAAGAACAATATTTGGTGAGCCAAGTGGGATTTGTGTACTTGTCATTACCACCACGTATCATCAAGATTGGTGAAAAAATATTTGCTGGTATTTCGGAAACTCGGAATTTCTTGGAAGCTTGGCAACACTTTTAAATGAAAGTGCTTTGCCACAGTCTCTGCTTAGGGCTACTTGAAGTGGAAACAAACCATAGAGACAAAACTGAGAACTCCTTTATTTTGCCAAGTTTCAAAGAGCTACTACAAACCATGTTGGATTTACATTTTCAAATTCATCTCTCTATATAGGAGAGAACAGAGGGAATCCTAAATATAAACACTGCTCCTGTAGACGAACGCTTCAACCTAGAAGAACAAAATTTGGTGAGCCAAGTGGGTTTGTGTACTGATCATTACCACCAAGTATCATCAAGATTGGGTGAAAAAATATTTGCTGGTATTTCAGAAACTCGTTATTTCTTAGAAGCTTGGCAACCCCTCTCAATGAAAATGCTTTTCCACTGTCTGTGCCCAGTGCTACTTGGAGAGGAAAGAAAACCATAGAAACAAAAATGAGAACTCCTTTTTTTTGTCAAGTTTCAAAGAGCTACTACACACCATGTTGTATTTAGAGTTCAAAATTCATCTATCTATATAGGAGAGAACAGAGTGAAATCTTAAAATAAAAACTGCTACGGTAAACGAACGCTTCAACTTAGAAGAACAAAATTTTTTGAGCCAAGTGGGATTTGTGTACTTGTCATTACCACCACGTATCATCAAGATTGGGTGAAAAAATATTTGCTGGTATTTCGGAAACACTTAATTTCATGGAAGCTTGGCAACAGCTTTCAATGAAACTGCTTTTCCACAGTCTCTGCTTAGGGCTACATGAAGAGGAAACAAAACATAGAGACAAAACTGAGAACTACTATTTTTTGTCAAGTTTCAAAGAGCTACTACAAACCACGTTGGATTTACACTTCCAAATTCATCTATCTATATAGGAGAGAACAGATGGAAACCTAAATATAAAAACTGCTACTGTAGATGAACGCTTCAACCTAGAAGAACAAAATTTGGTGAGTCAAGTGGGATTTGTGTACTTGTCATTACCACCACGTATCATCAAGTTGGGTGAAAAAATACTTGCTGGTATTTCAGAAACTCGTTATTTCTTGGAATCTTGGCAACCCATTTCAATGAAAGTGCTTTTCCACAGTCTGTGCCAGGACTACATGAAGCGGAAACAAACCATAAAGACAAAACTGAGAACTTCTTTATTTTGCCAAGTTTCAAAGAGCTACTACAAACCATGTTGGATTTAGAGTTCCAAAGTCATCTATCTATATAGGAGAGAACAGAGTGAAACCTAAATATAAACACTGTTCCTGTAGACGAACGCTTCAACTTAGAAGAACAAAATTTGGTGAGCCAAGTGTTATTTGGGTACTGATCATTACCACCAAGTATCATCTAGATTGGGTGAAAAAATATTTGCTGGTATTTCGGAAACTCGTAATTTCATGGAAGCTTGGCAACCGCTTTCAATGAAAGTGCTTTTCCACAGTCTGTGCCTAGGGCTACTTGAAGAGTCAACAAACCATAGAGACAAAACTAGGAATGCCTTTATTTTGTCAAGCTTCAAAGAGCTACTAAAAACCGTGTTGGATTTACACTTCCAAATTCATCTATCTATATAGGAGAGAACAGAGTGAAACCTAAATATAAAAACTGCTACTGGAGATGAACGCTTCAACTTAGAAGAGAAAAATTTGGTGAGCCAAGTGGGATTTGTGTACTGATCATTACCACCAAGTATCATCTAGATTGGGTGAAAAAATATTTGCTGGTATTTCGGAAACTGGTTATTTTTTAGAAGCTTGGCAACCCCTTTCAATGAAAGTGCTTTTCCACAGTCCTTGCCTAGGGCTACTTGAAGAGGAAACAAACATAGAGACAAAACTGAAAACTCCTTTATTTTGTCCAGTTTCAAAGAGCTACTACTAACCATGTTGGATTTAGAATTCCAAATTCATCTATCTATATAGAAGAGAACAGAGGGAAACCTAAATATAAAAATTGCTACTGTAGACGAACGCTTCAACTTAGAAGAACAAAATTTGGTGAGCCAAATGGGATTGTGTACTTGTCATTTCCACCACGTATCATCAACTTTGGGTGAAAAAATATTTGCTGGTATTTCGGAAACTCGTAATTTCATGGAAGCTTGGCAACTGCTTTCAATGAAAGTGCTTTTCCACAGTACCAGCTTAGGGCTACTTGAAGAGGAAACAAACCATAGAGACAAAACTGAGAACGCCTTTATTTTGTCAAGTTTCAAAGAGCTACTACAAACCACGTTGGATTTAGAGTTATAAATTCATCTATCTATATAGGATAGAACAGAGGGAAACCTTAAAATAAAAACTGCTACTGTAGACGAACGCTTCAACCAAGAAGAACAAAATTTGGTGAGCCAAGTGGGATTTGTGTAATGATTATTACCACCAAGTAACATCAAGGTTGGGTGAAAAAATATTTGATGGTATTTCAGAATCTCGTTATTTCTTAGAAGCTTGGCAACCCCTCTCAATGAAAGCGCTTTTCCACAGTCTGTGCCTAGGGCTACTTGAAGAAGAAACAAACCATAGAGACAAAACTGAGAAATCCGTTTTTTGGCAAGTTTCAAAGAGCTACTACAAACATGTTGGATTTAGAGTTCCAAAGTCATCTATCTATATTGGACAGAACAGAGTGAATCCTAAATATAAACACTGCTCTTGTAGAGGAACGCTTCAACCTGGAAGAACAAAATACGGTGAGCCAAGTGAGATTTGAGTACTGATCATTACCACCAAGTATCATCAAGATTGGGCGAAAAAATATTTGCTGGTATTTCGGAAACTCGTTATTTCTTAGAATCTTGGCAACCCCTCTCAATGAAAGTGCTTTTCCACAGTCTGTGCCTAGGGCTACTTGAAGAGTCAACAAACCATAGAGACAAAACTGAGAATGCCTTTATTTTGTCAAGCTTCAAAGAGCTACTGAAAACCGTGTTGGATTTACACTTCCAAATTTATCTATCTATATAGGAGAGAACAGAGTGAAACCTAAATATAAAAACTGCTACTGTAGAAGAACGCTTCAACCTAGAAGAACAAAATTTGGTGAGCAATGTGGGATTTGTGTACTGATCATTACCACCAAGTATCATCAAGATTGGGTGAAAAAATATTTGTTGGTATTTCGGAAACTGGTTATTTTTTAGAAGCTTGGGAACCCCTTTCAATGAAAGTGCTTTTCCACAGTCTGTGCCTAGGACTATTGAAGAGGACACAAACAATAAAGAAAAAACTGAGAAGGCCTTTATTTTGTCAAGTTTCAAAGAGCTACTACAAACCATGTTGGATTTAGAGTTCCAAAGTCATCTATCTATATATGAGAGAACAGAGGGAAACCTAAAAATATAAACTGCTACTCTAAATGAACGCTTCAAAATAGAAGAACAAAATTTGGTGAGTCAAGTGGGATATGTGTATCGATCATTACCACCAAGTATCATCAAGATTGGGTGAAAAAATACTTGCTGGTATTTCAGAAACTCGTTATTTCTTGGAAGCTTGGCAACCCCTTTCAATGAAAGTGCTTTTCCACAGTCTGTGCCAGGACTACTTGAAGCGGAAACAAACCATAGAGACAAAACTGAGAACTCCTTTATTTTGTCAAGTTTGAAAGAGCTACTACAAACCGATTTGGATTTAGAGTTCCAAAGTCATCTATCTATATAGGAGACTACAGAGTGAAACCTAAATATAAACACTGCTCCTGTGGACGAACGCTTCAACTTAGAAGAACAAAATTTGGTGAGCCAAGTGGGATTTTTGTACTTGTCATTGCCACCACGTATCATCAAGATTGGGTGAAAAAATATTTGCTGGTATTTCGGAAACTCGGAATTTCTTGGAAGCTTGGCAAATCTTTTCAATGAAAGTGGTTTTCCACAGTCTCCTCTTGGGGCTACTTGAAGAGGAAAAAAACCATAGAGACAAAACTGAGAACTCCTTTATTTTATCAAGTTTCAAAGAGCTACTACAAACCAGGTTGGATTTACACTTCCAAATTCATCTATCTATATAGGAGAGAACAGAGTGACACCTAAATATAAAAACTGCTACTGTAGACGAACGCTTCAACCTAGAAGAAAAAAATTTGGTGAGCCTAATGGGATTTGTGTACTGATGATTACAACCAAGTATCATCAAGATTGGGTGAAAAAATATTTGCTGGTATTTCGGAAACTCGTTATTTCTTAGAAGCTTGGCAACCCCTCTCAATGAAAGTGCTTTTCCACACTCTGTGCCTAGGGCTACTTGAAGAGGAAACAAACCGTAGAGACAAAACTGAGAACTCCTTTATTTTGTCAAGGTTCAAAGAGCTACTACATACCATGTTGGATTTAGAGTTCCAAAGTCATCTATCTATATAGGAGAGAACAGAGTGAAACCTAAATATAAACAGTTCTCCTGTACACGAACGCTTCAACTTAGAAGAACAAAATTTGGTGAGCCAAGTGGGATTTGTGTACTGATCATTACCACCAAATATCATCAAGATTGGGTTAAAAAATATTTGCTGGTATTTCGGAAACTCGGAATTTCTTGGAAGCATGGCAAACACTTTCAATGAAAATGCTTTTCCACAGTCTCTGCTTTGGGCTACCTGAAGAGGAAACAAACCATAGAGAAAAAACTGAGAACTACTTTTTTTGTCAAGTTTCAAAGAGCTACTACAAACCATGTTGGATTTACACTTCCAAATTCATCTATCTATATAGGAGAGAACAGAGTGAAACCTAAAAATAAAAACTGGTACAGTAGACGAACGCTTCAACCTAGAAGAACAAAATTTGGTGAGCCAAGTGGGATTTGTGTACTTGTCATTACCTCCACGTATCATCAAGATTGGGTGAAAAAATATTTGCTGGTATTTCGGAAACTCGTTATTTCTTAGAAGCTTGGCAACCCCTCTCAATGAAAGTGCTTTTCCACAGTGTGTGCCTAGGGCTACTTGAAGAGGAAACGATCCATAGAGAAAAAACTGAGAACTCCTATATTTTGTCAATTTTCAAAGAACTACTACAAACCATGATGGATTTAGAGTTCCAAATTCATCTATCTATATTGGAGAGAACAGAGTGAATCCTAAATATAAACACTGCTCCTGTAGACGAACGCTTCAACCTAGAAGAACAAAATTTGGTGAGCCAAGTGAGATTTGAGTACTGATCATTACCACCAAGTATCATCAATATTGGGTGAAAAAATATTTGCTGGTATTTCAGAAACTCGTTATTTCTTAGAAGCTTGGCAACCCCTCTCAATGAAAGTGCTTTTCCACAGTCTGTGCCTAGGGCTACTTGAAGAGTCAACAAACCATAGAGACAAAACTGAGAATGCCTTTATTTTGTCAATTTTCAAAGAGCTACTAAAAACCGTGTTGGATTTACACTTCCAAATTCATCTATCTATATAGGTGAGAACAGAGTGAAACCTAAATATAAAAACTGCTACTGTAGATGAACGCTTCAACCTAGAAGAACAAAATTTGGTGAGCCATGTGGGATTTGTGTACTGATCTTTACCACCAAGTATCATCAAGATTGGGTGAAAAAATATTTGTTGGTATTTCGGAAACTGGTTATTTTTTAGAAGCTTGGCAACCCCTTTCAATGAAAGTGCTTTTCCACAGTCTGTGCCTAGGACTATTGAAGAGGACACAAACAATAAAGACAAAACTGAGAACGCCTTTATTTTGTCAAGTTTCAAAGAGCTACTACAAACCATGTTGGATTTAGAGTTCCAAAGTCATCTATCTATATAGGAGAGAACAGAGGGAAACCTAAAAATATAAACTGCTACTCTAAATGAACTCTTCAAACTAGAAGAACAAAATTTGGTGAGTCAAGTGGGATATGTGTATCCATCATTACCACCAAGTATCATCAAGATTGGGTGAAAAAATACTTGCTGGTATTTCAGAAACTCGTTATTTCTTGGAAGCTTGGCAACCCCTTTCAATGAAAGTGCTTTTCCACAGTCTGTGCCAGGACTACTTGAAGCGGAAACAAACCATAGAGACAAAACTGAGAACTCCTTTATTTTGTCAAGTTTCAAAGAGCTACTACAAACCAGGTTGGATTTACACTTCCAAATTCATCTATCTATATAGGAGAGAACAGAGTGACACCTAAATATAAAAACTGCTACTGTAGACGAACGCTTCAACCTAGAGGAAAAAAATTTGGTGAGCCAAATGGGATTTGTGTACTGATGATTACAACCAAGTATCATCAAGATTGGGTGAAAAAATATTTGCTGGTATTTCGGAAACTCGTTATTTCTTAGAAGCTTGGCAACCCCTCTCAATGAAAGTGCTTTTCCACACTCTGTGCCTAGGGCTACTTGAAGAGGAAACAAACCGTAGAGACAAAACTGAGAACTCCTTTATTTTGTCAAGGTTCAAAGAGCTACTACATACCATGTTGGATTTAGAGTTCCAAAGTCATCTATCTATATAGGAGAGAACAGAGTGAAACCTAAATATAAACAGTGCTCCTGTACACGAACGCTTCAACTTAGAAGAACAAAATTTGGTGAGCCAAGTGGGATTTGTGTACTGATCATTACCACCAAATATCATCAAGATTGGGTGAAAAAATCTTTGCTGGTATTTCGGAAACTCGGAATTTCTTGGAAGCATGGCAACCACTTTCAATGAAAGTGCTTTTCCACAGTCTCTGCTTTGGGCTACTTGAAGAGGAAACAAACCATAGAGACAAAACTGAGAACTACTTTGTTTTTCTCAAATTTCAAAGAGCTACTACAAACCATGTTGGATTTACACTTCCAAATTCATCTATCTATATAGGAGAGAACAGAGTGAAACCTAAAAATAAAAACTGGTACAGTAGACGAACGCTTCAACCTAGAAGAACAAAATTTGGTGAGCCAAGTGGGATTTGTGTACTTGTCATTACCTCCACGTATCATCAAGATTGGGTGAAAAAATATTTGCTGGTATTTCGGAAACTCATTATTTCTTAGAAGCTTGGCAACCCCTCTCAATGAAAGTGCTTTTCCACAGTGTGGCCTAGGGCTACTTGAAGAGGAAACAATCCATAGAGAAAAAACTGAGAACTCCTATATTTTGTTAATTTTCAAAGAACTACTACAAACCATGTTGGATTTAGAGTTCCAAATTCATCTATCCATATAGGAGAGAACACATTGAAACCTAAATATAAAAACTGCTACTGTAGACGAACGCTGCAACCTAGATAACAAAATTTGGTAATCCATGTGGGATTTGTGTACTGATGATTACCACCAAGTATCATCAAGATTGAGTGAAAAAATATTTGCTGGTATTTCGGAAACTCGTTATTTCTTAGAAGCTTGGCAACCCATCTCAATGAAAGTGCTTTTCAACAGTGTGTGCCTAGGGCTACTTGAAGAGGAAACAAACCGTAGAGACAAAACTGAGAACTCCTTTATTTTGTCAAGGTTCAAAGAGCTACTACATACCATGTTGGATTTAGAGTTCCAAAGTCATCTATCTATATAGGAGAGAACAGAGTGAAACCTAAATATAAACAGTGCTCCTGTACACGAACGCTTCAACTTAGAAGAACAAAATTTGGTGAGCCAAGTGGGATTTGTGTACTGATCATTACCACCAAATATCATCAAGATTGGGTGAAAAAATATTTGCTGGTATTTCGGAAACTCGGAATTTCTTGGAAGCATGGCAACCACTTTCAATGAAAGTGCTTTTCCACAGTCTCTGCTTTGGGCTACCTGAAGAGGAAACAAATCATAGAGACAAAACTGAGAACTACTTTTTTTTGTCAAGTTTCAAAGAGCTACTACAAACCATGTTGGATTTACACTTCCAAATTCATCTATCTATATAGGAGAGAACAGAGTGAAACCTAAAAATAAAAACTGGTACAGTAGATGAACGCTTCAACCTAGAAGAACAAAATTTGGTGAGCCAAGTGGGATTTGTGTACTTGTCATTACCTCCAAGTATCATCAAGATTGGGTGAAAAAATATTTGCTGGTATTTCGGAAACTCGTTATTTCTTAGAAGCTTGGCAAACCCTCTCAATGAAAGTGCTTTTCCACAGTTTGTGCCTAGGGCTACTTGAAGAGGAAACGATCCATAGAGAAAAAACTGAGAACTCCTATATTTTGTCAATTTTCAAAGAACTACTACAAACCATGTTGGATTTAGAGTTCCAAATTCATCTATCTATATTGGAGAGAACAGAGTGAATCCTAAATATAAACACTGCTCCTGTAGACGAACGCTTCAACCTAGAAGAACAAAATTTGGTGAGCCAAGTGAGATTTGAGTACTGATCATTACCACCAAGTATCATCAATATTGGGTGAAAAAATATTTGCTGGTATTTCGGAAACTCGTTATTTCTTAGAAGCTTGGCAACCCCTCTCAATGAAAGTTCTTTTCCACAGTCTGTGCCTAGGGCTACTTGAAGAGTCAACAAACCATAGAGACAAAACTGAGAATGCCTTTATTTTGTCAAGTTTCAAAGAGCTACTAAAAACCGTGTTGGATTTAAACTTCCAAATTCATCTATCTATATAGGAGAGAACAGAGTGGAACCTAAATATAAAAACTGGTACTGTAGATGAACGCTTCAACCTAGAAGAACAAAATTTGGTGAGCCATGTGGGATTTGTGTACTTGTCATTACCACCAAGTATCATCAAGATTGGGTGAAAAAATATTTGTTGGTATTTCGGAAACTGGTTATTTTTTAGAAGCTTGGCAACCCCTTTCAATGAAAGTGCTTTTCCACAGTCTGTGCCTAGGACTATTGAAGAGGACACAAACAATAAAGACAAAACTGAGAAGGCCTTTATTTTGTCAAGTTTCAAAGAGCTACTTCAAACCATGTTGGATTTAGAGTTCCAAAGTCATCTATCTATATAGGAGAGAACAGAGGGAAACCTAAAAATATATACTGCTACTCTAAATGAACGCTTCAAACTAGAAGAACAAAATTTGGTGAGTCAATTGGGATATGTGTATCGATCATTACCACCAAGTATCATCAAGATTGGGTGAAAAAATACTTGCTGGTATTTCAGAAACTCGTTATTTCTTGGAAGCTTGGCAACCCCTTTCAATGAAAGTGCTTTTCCACAGTCTGTGCCAGGACTACTTGAAGCGGAAACAAACCATAGAGACAAAACTGAGAACTCCTTTATTTTGTCAAGTTTGAAAGAGCTACTACAAACCGATTTGGATTTAGAGTTCCAAAGACATCTATCTATATAGGAGAGTACAGAGTGAATCCTAAATATAAACACTGCTCCTGTGGACGAACGCTTCAACTTAGAAGAACAAAATTTGGTGAGCCAAGTGGGATTTGTGTACTTGTCATTACCACCACGTATCATCAAGATTGGGTGAAAAAATATTTGCTGGTACTTCGGAAACTCGGAATTTCATGGAAGCTTGGCAAATCTTTTCAATGAAAGTGGTTTTCCACAGTCTCTGCTTAGGGCTACTTGAAGAGGAAACAAACCATAGAGACAAAACTGAGAACTCCTTTATTTTGTCAAGTTTCAAAGAGCTACTACAAACCAGGTTGGATTTACACTTCCAAATTCATCTATCTATATAGGAGAGAACAGAGTGACACCTAAATATAAAAACTGCTACTGTAGACGAACGCTTCAACCTAGAAGAAAAAAATTTGGTGAGCCAAATGGGATTTGTGTACTGATGATTACAACCAAGTATCATCAAGATTGGGTGAAAAAATATTTGCTGGTATTTCGGAAACTCGTTATTTCTTACAAGCTTGGCAACCCCTCTCAATGAAAGTGCTTTTCCACACTCCGTGCCTAGGGCTACTTGAAGAGGAAACAAACCATAGAGACAAAGCTGAGAACTCCTTTATTTTGTCAAGTTTCAAAGAGCTACTACAAACCATGTTGGATTTAGAGTTCCAAATTCGTCTATCTATATAGGTGAGAACAGAGTGAAACCTAATTATAAACACTGCTTCTGTAGACGAACGCTTCAACATAGAAGAACAAAATTTGGTGAGCCAAGTGGGATTTGTGTACTGTTCATTACCACCAAGTATCATCAAAATTGGGTGTAAAAATATTTGCTGGTATTTCGGAAACTGGCTATTTCTTAGAAGCTTGGCAACCCCTCTCAATAAAAGTGCTTTTCCACAGTCTGTGCCTAGGGCTACTTGAAGAGGAAACAATCCATAGAGAAAAAACTGAGAATTCCTTTATTTTGTCAAGTTTCAAAGAGCTACTACAAACCATGTTGGATTTAGACGTCCAAATTCATCTACCTATATAGGAAAGAACAGAGTGAAACCTAAAAATAAAAACTGCTACTGTAGACGAACGCTTCAACGTAGAAGAACAAAATTTGGTGAGCCAAGTGGGATTTGTGTACTGATGATTACCAACAAGTATCGTCAAGATTGGGGGAAAAATATTTGCTGGTATTTTGGAAACTCGTTATTTCTTGAAGCTTGGCAACCCCTCTCAATGAAAGTGCTTTTCCACATCTGTACCTAGGGCTACTTGAAGAGGAAACAAACCATAGAGACAAAACTGAGAACTCCTTTATTTTGTCTAGTTTCAAAGAGCTACTACAAACCATGTTGGATTTAGAGTTCCAAATTCATATATCTATATAGGAGAGAACAGAGTGAAACGTAAATATAAACACTGCTCCTGTAGACGAACGCTTCAAACTAGAAGAGTAAAATTGGGTGATCCATGTGGGTTTGTGTACTGATCATTACCACCAAGTATCATCAAGATTGGGTGAAAAAATATTTGCTGGTGTTTCAGAAACTCGTTATTTCTTAGAAGCTTGGCAACCCCTTTCAATGAAAATGCTTTCCCACTGTCTGTGCCTAGTGCTAAGTGGAGAGAAAAGAAAACCATAGAAACAAAACTGAGAACTCCTTTATTTTGTCAAGTTTCAAAGAGCTACTACACACCATGTTTCATTTAGAGTTCAAAATTTATCTATTTATATAGTTGAGAACAGAGTGAAACCTAAAAATAAAAACTGCTACTGTAAACGAACGCTTCAACTTAGAAGAACAAAATTTGGTGAGCCAAGGGGGATTTGTGTACTTGTCATTACCACGACATATCATCAAGATTGGGTGAAAAAATATTTGCTGGTATTTCGGAAACTCGTAATTTCTTGGAAGCTTGACAACCCCTCTCAATGAAAGTGCTTTTCCCCAGTCTATGCTTAGGGCTACTTGAAGAGGAAACAAACCATAGAGACAAAACTGAGAACTACTTTTTTTCATCAAGTTTCAAAGAGCTACTACAAACCATGTTGGATTTAGAGTTCCAAATTCATCTATCCTTACAGGAGAGAACAGAGAGAAACCTAAATATAAAAACTGCTACTGAAGACGAACGCTTAAACCTAGAAGACCAAAATTTGGTGAGCCAAGTGGGATTTGTATACTGATAATTACCACCAAGTATTATCAAGATTGGGTAAAGAAATATTTGATGGTATTTCAGGAACTGGTTATTTCTTAGAAGCCTGGCAACCCCTCTCAATGAAAGTGCTTTTCCACAGTCTGTGCCTAGGGCTACTTGAAGAGTCAACAAACCATAGAGAAAAACTGAGAACTCCTTTATTTTGTCAAGTTTCAAAGAGCTACTACAAACCATGTTGGATTTAGAGTTCCAAATTCATCTATCTATGTAGGAAAGAACACAGTGAAACCTAAAAATAAAAACTGCTACTTTAAACGAACGCTTCAACTTAGAAGAACAAAATTTGGTGAGCCAAGTGGGATTTGTGTACTTGTCATTACCACCACGTATCATCAAGTTTGGGTTAAAAAATATTTGCTGGTATTTCGAAAACT
Source organism: Callospermophilus lateralis (assembly GCF_048772815.1). Taxonomy (NCBI): domain Eukaryota; kingdom Metazoa; phylum Chordata; class Mammalia; order Rodentia; family Sciuridae; genus Callospermophilus; species Callospermophilus lateralis. The sequence goes on along the minus strand of NC_135310.1, from coordinate 135,292,615 downwards.
CGTAATTTCATGGAAGCTTGGTGACCCCTTTAAATGAAAGTGCTTTTCCACACTCTCTGCTTAGGGCTACTTGAAGAGGAAAAAAACCATATAGACAAAACTGAGAACTACTTTCTTTCGTCAAGTTTCAAAGAGGTACTACAAACCATGTTGGATTTAGAGTTCCAAAGTCATCTATCTATATAGGAGAGAACAGAGTGAAACCTAAAAATGAAAAGTGCTATTGTAAACGAACGCTTCAACCTAGAACAACAAAATTTGGTGAGCCAAGTGGGATTTGTGTACTTGTCATTAGCACCACGTATCATCAGGATTGGGTGAAAAAATATTTGCTTGTATTTTGGAAAATCATAATTTTTTGGAAGCTTGGCAACTCCTTTCAATGAAAGTTCTTTTCCACAGTCTCTGCTTAGAGCTACTTGAAGAGGAAACAAATCATAGAGACAAAACTGAGAAGTACTTTTTTTGTCAAGTTTCAAAGAGCTAGTACAAACCATGGTGGATTTAGAGTTCCATTCATCTATCTATATAGGAGAGACAAGAGTGAAACCTAAAATAAAAACTGCTACTGTAAACGAACGCTTCAACCTAGAACAACAAAATTTGGTGAGCCAAGTGGGATTTGTGTACTTGTCATTACCACCACGTATCATCAAGATTGGTTGAAAAAATATTTGCTGGTATTTCGTAAATCTTAATTTCTTGGAATCTTGGCAACCGCTTTCAATGAAAGTGCTTTTCCACAGTCTCTGATTAGGGCTACTTGAACAGGAAAGCAAACCATAGAGACAAAGCTGAGAACTACTTTTTTTCGTCAAGTTTCAAAAAGCTACAACAAACCCTGTTGGATTTAGAGTTCCAAATTCATCTATCTATATAGGAGAGAACAGAGTGAAACCTAAAAATTAAAACTGCTACTGTAAACGAACGCTTCAACCTAGAACAACAAAATTTGGTGAGCCAAGTGGGATTTGTGTACTCACTACAACCAAGTATCATCAAGATTATCTGAAAAAATATTTGCAGGTATTTCGGAAACTCTTAATTTCTTGGAAGCTTGGCAACCCCTTTCAATGAAAGTGCTTTTCCACAGTCTGTGCCTAGGGCTACTTGAAGAGGAAACAAACCATAGAGACAAAACTGAGAACTCCTTTAGTTTGTCAAGTTTCAAAGAGCTACTAAAAACCAAGTTGGATTTAGAGTTCCAAATTCATCTATCTATATAGGAGAGAACAGAGTGAAACGTAAATATAAACACTGCTCCTGTAGACGAACGCTTCAACCTAGAAGAATAAAATTGGGTGAGCCATGTGGGTTTGTGTACTGATCATTACCACCAAGTATCATCAAGATTATCTGAAAAAATATTTGCAGGTATTTCGGAAACTCTTAATTTCTTGGAAGCTTGGCAACCCCTTTCAATGAAAGTGCTTTTCCACAGTCTGTGCCTAAGGCTACTTGAAGAGGAAACAAACCATAGAGACAAAACTGAGAACTCCTTTATTTTGTCAAGTTTCAAAGAGCTACTAAAAACCATGTTGGATTTAGAGTTCCAAATTCATCTATCTGTATAGGAGAGAACAGATTTAAAACTAAATATAAACACTGCTCCTGGAGACAAACGCTTCAACCTAGAAGAACAAAATTTGTTGAGCCAAGTGGGATTTGTGTACTGATCATTACTACCAAGTATCATCAAGTTTGAGTGAAAAAATATTTGCTGGTATTTGGAAAACTCGTAATTTCTTGGAAGGTTGGCAACCCCTTTCAATGAAATTTCTTTTCCACAGTCTCTGCCTAGGGCTACTTGAAGAGGAAACAAAGCATAGAGACAAAATTGAGAACTACTTTTTTTTTGTCAAGTTTCAAAGAGCTACTACAAACCATGTTGGATTTAGAGTTCCAAATTCATCTATCTATATAGGAGAGAACAGAGAGAAACCTAAATATAAACACTGCTCCTGTAGACGAACACTTCAACCTAGAAGAACAAAATTTGGTGAGCCAAGTGGGATTTGTGTACTGATCGTTACCACCAAGTATCATCAAGATTGGGTGAAAAAATATTTGCTGGAATTTCAGAAACTCGTTATTTCTTGAAGCTTGGCAACCCCTCTCAATGAAAGTGCTTTTCCACAGTCTGTGCCTAGTGCTACTTGAAGAGGACACAAACAATAGAGACAAATCTGAGAACTTCTTTATTTTGTCAAGTTTCAAAGAGCTACTACAAACCATGTTGGATTTAGAGTTCCAAATTCATCTATCCATATAGGAGAGAACAGAGAAAAACCTAAATATAAAAACTGCTACTGTAGACGAAAGCCTAAACCTAGAAGAACAAAATTTGGTGAGCCAAGTGGGATTTGTGTCCTGATCATTACCACCAAGTATCATCAAGTTTGGGAGAAAAAATATTTGCTGGTATTTCGGAAACTCGTTATTTCTTAGAAGCTTGGCAACCCCTCTCAATGAAAGTGCTTTTCCACAGTCTGCGCCTAGGGCTACTTGGAGAGGAAACAAACCATAGAAACAAAACTGGGAATTCCTTTATTTTGTCAAGTTTCAAACAGCTACTACAAACCATGTTGGAATTAGAGTTCAACATTCTTCTATCTATATAGGAAAGAACAGAGTGAAACCTAAAAATAATAACTGCTACTGTAAATGAACGCTTCAACTAGAAGAACAAAATTTGGTGAGCCAAATGGATTCGTGTACTGATGATTACCACCACGTATCATCAAGATTGGGTGAAAAAATACTTGCTTTTATTTTGGAAACTCGTAATTTCATGGAAGCTGGGCAACCGCTTTCAATGAAAGTGCTTTCCCCAGTCTCTGCTTACGGCTACGTGAAGAGGAAACAAACCATAGAGAGAAAACTGAGAACTACTTTTTCTCGTCAAATTTCAAAGAGCTACAACAAACCATGTTGGATTTAGAGTTCCAAATTCATCTATCTATATAAGAGAGAAGAGAGTGAAACCTACATATAAAAACTGCTACCGTAGAGGAACGCTTCAACCTAGAAGAACACAATTTGGTGAGCCAATTGGGATTGGTGTACTTGTCATTACCACCACGTATCATCAATTTTGGGTGAAGAAATATTTGCTGGTATTTCTTAAATAGTAATTTCTTGGAAGCTTGGCAACCCCTTTCAATGAAAGTGCTTTCACACAGTCTCTGCTTAGGGCTACTTGAAGAGGAAACAAACCATAGATAAAAAACTTAGAACTCCTTTATTTTGTCAAGTTTCAAATAGCTACTACAATCCATGTTAGATTTAGAGGCTAAAATTCATCTATCTGTATAGGAGAGAACAGAGTGAAACCTAAATATATACACTGGTCCTGTAGACGAACGCTTCAACCTAGAAGAACAAAATTTGGTGATCGAAGTGGGATTTCTGTACTGATCATTACCACCAAGTATCATCAAGATTGGTTGAAAAAATATTTGATGGTATTTCGGAAACTCGTTATTTCTTAGAAGCTTGGCAACCCCTCTCAATGAAAGTGCTTTTCCACAGTCTGTGCCTAGGGCTACTTCAAGAGGAAATAAACCATAAAGACAAAACTGAGAAATCCTTTATTTTGTCAAGTTTCAAAGAGCTACTACCAACCATGTTGGATTTAGAGTTCCAAATTCATCTATCTATATTGGAATGAACAGAGTTAAACCTAAAAATAAAAACTGCTACTGTAAACGAACACTTCAACTTAGAAGAACAAAATTTTGTGAGCCAATTGGGATTTTTTACTTGTCATTACCACCACGTATCATCAAGATTCGGTGAAAAAATATTTGCTGGTATTTCGGAAACTCGTAATTTCATGGAAGCTTGGCAACCACTTTCAATGAAAGTGCTTTTCCACAGTCTCTGCTTAGGGCTACTTGAAGAGGAAAGAAACCATATAGACAAAACTGAGAAGTACTTTTTTTCGTCAAGTTTCAAAGAGCTACTACAAACCATGTTGGATTTAGAGTTCCAAATTCATCTATCTATATAGGAGAGTACAGAGTGTAACCTAAAAATAAAAACTGCTACTGTAAACGAACGTTTCAACCTAGAACAACAAAATTTGGTGAGCCAAGTGGGATTTGTTTACTTGTCATTACCACCACGTATCATCAAGATTGGGTGAAAAAATTTTTGCTGGTATTTCGAAACTCGTAATTTCTTGGAAGCTTGGCAACCGCTTTCAATGAACGTGCTTTTCCACAGTCTGTGCCTAGGGCTACTTCAAGAGGAAACAAACCATAAAGACAAAACTGAGAACTCCTTTATTTTGTCAAGTTTCAAAGAGCTACTACCAACCATGTTGGATTTAGAGTTCCAAATTCATCTATCTATATAGGAATGAACAGAGTGAAACCTAAAAATAAAAACTGCAACTGTAAACGAACACTTCAACTTAGAAGAACAAAATTTGGTGAGCCAATTGGGATTTGTGTACTTGTCATTACCACCACGTATCATCAAGATTGGGTGAAAAAATATTTGCTGGTATTTCGAAAACTCGTAATTTCATGGAAGCTTGGCAACCACTTCAATGAAAGTGCTTTTCCACAGTCTCTGCTTAGGGCTACTTGAAGAGGAAACAAACCATAAAGACAAAACTGAGAACTCCTTTATTTTGTCAAGTTTCAAAGAGCTACTACCAACCATGTTGGATTTAGAGTTCCAAATTCATCTATCTATATAGGAGAGAACAGATAAACCTAAATATAAACACTGCTCCTGTAGACGAACACTTCATCCTAGAAGAACAAAATTTGGTGAGCCAAGTGGGATTTGTGTACTGATCGTTACCACCAAGTATCATCAAGATTGGGTGAAAAAATATTTGCTGGAATTTCAGAAACTCGTTATTTCTTGAAGCTTGGCAACCCCTCTCAATGAAAGTGCTTTTCCACAGTCTCTGCAAAGGGCTACTTGAAGAGGAAACAAAACATAGAGACAAAACTGAGAATTCCTTTATTTTGTCCAGTTTCAAAGAGCTACTACAAACCATGTTGGATTTAGAGTTCCAAATTCATCTATCCTTACAGGAGAGAACAGAGTGAAAACTAAATATAAAAACTGCTACTGTAGACGAACGCTTAAACCTAGAAGACCAAAATTTGTTGAGCAAAGGGGAATTGTGTACTGATCATTGCCACCAAGTATCATCAAGATTCGGTGAAAAAATATTTGATGGTATTTCGGAAAATTGTTATTTCTTGGAAGCTTGGCAACCGCTTTCAATGAAAGTGGTTTTCCACAGTCTCTGCTTAGGGCTACTTGAAGAGGAAACAAACCATATAGACAAAACTGAGAACTACTTTTTTTCGTCATGTTTCAAAGAGCTACTACAAACCATGTTGAATTTAGAGTTCCAAATTCATCTATCTATATAGGAGGGAACAGAGTGTAACCTTAAAATGAAAACTGCTACTGTAAATGAATGCTTCAACCTAGAACAACAAATTTTGGTGAGCCAAATGGGACTTGTGTACTTGTCATTACCACCACGTATCATCAAGATTGGTTGAAAAAATATTTGCTGGTATTTCGGAAACTCGTAATTTCATGGAAGTTTGGCAACCGCTTTCAATGAAAGTGCTTTTCCACAGTTTCTCCTTAGGGCAACTTGAAGAGGAAACAAACCATAGAGACAAAACTGAGAACTACTTTTTTCGTCAAGTTTCAAAGAGCTACTACAAACCATGTTGGATTTAGAGTTCCAAATTCATCTATCTATATCAAGGGAACAGAGTGAAAATTAAAAATAAAAACTGCTAATGTAAATGAATGCTTCAACCTAGAACAACAAAATTTGGTGAGCCAAATGGGATTGGTGTACTTGTCATTACCACCACGTATCATCAAGATTGGGTGAAAACATATTTGCTGGTATTTCGGAGACTCGTAATTTCTTGGAAGCTTGGCAACCGCTTTCAATGAAAGTGCTTTTGCACAGTCTCTGCTTAGGGCTACTTGAAGAGGAAAAAAACCATAGAGACAAAACTGAGAACTACTTTTTTCGTCAAGTTTCCAAAGGTACTACAAACCATGTTGGATTTAGTGTTCCAAATTCATCTATCTATATGGGAGGAAACAGAGTGAAAAATAAAAATAAAAACTGCTACTGTAAATGAATGCTTCAACCTAGAACAACAAAATTTGGTGAGCCAAATGGGATTGGTGTACTTGTCATTACCACCAAGTATCATCAAGTTTGGGTGAAAAAATATTTGCTGGTATTTCAGAAACTCGTAATTTCTTGGATGCTTGGCAACCGCTTTCAATGAAAGTGCTTTTCCACAGTCTCTGCTTAGGGCTACTTGAAGAGGAATCAAACCATAGAGACAAAACTGAGAACTACTTTATCTTTTCAAATTTCAAAATGCTCCTACAAACCATGTTGGATTTAGAGTTCCAAATTCATTCATCTATATAGAAGAGAACAGAGTGAAACCTAAATATAAACACTGCTCCTGTAGACGAACGCTTCAACCTAGAAGAACAAAATTTGGTGAGCCAAGTTTGATATGTGTACTGATCAGTACCACCAAGTATTATCAAAATTGGGTGAAAAAAAATATTTGCTGGTATTTCTGAAACTCATAATTTCTTGGAAGCTTGGCAACGGCTTTCAATGAAAGTGCTTTTCCACAGTCTCTGCTTAGGGCTACTTGAAGAGGAAACAAACCATAGAGACAAAACTGAGAACCACTTTTGTCGTCAAGTTTCGAAGAGCTACTACAAAGCATGTTGGATTTAGAGTTTCAAATTCATCTATCAATATAGGAGGAACAGAGTGAAACCTAAAAATAAAAACTGCTACTGTAAACGAACACTTCAACCTAGAAGAACAAAATTTGGTGAGCCAATTGGGATTTGTGTACTTGTCATTACCACCACGTATCATCAAGATTGGGTGAAAAAATATTTGCTGGTATTTCGGAAACTCATAATTTCATGGAAGCTTGGCCACCGCTTTGAATGAAAGTGCTTTTCCAGAGTCTCCGCTTAGGGCTACGTGAAGAGGAAACAATCCATAGAGACAAAAATGAGAACTACTTTTTTTGTCAAGTTTCAAAGAGCTAGTACAAAACCATGTTGGATTTTGAGTTCCAAATTCATCTATCTATATAGGAGACCACAGAGTGATACCTGAAATAAAAACTGCTACTGTAAACGAACGCTTCAACCTAGAAGAACAAAATTTGGTGAGCCAAGTGGGATTTGTGTACTTGTCATTACCACAACGTATCATCAAGATTGGTTGAAAAAATATTTGCTGGTATTTCGGAAACTCGTAATTTCTTGGAAGCTTGGCAACCGCTTTAAATGAAAGTGGTTTTCCACAGTCTCTGCTTAGGGCTACTTGAAGAGGAAACAAACCATAGAGACAAAATTGAGAACTACTTTTTTCGTCATGTTTCAAAGAGCTACTACAAACCATGTTGGATTTAGAGTTCCAAATTCATCTATCTATATAGGAGGGAACAGAGTGTAACCTAAAAATGAAAACTGCTACTGTAAATGAATGCTTCAACCTAGAACAACAAATTTTGGTGAGCCAAATGGGACTTTTGTACTTGTCATTACCACCACGTATCATCAAGATTGGTTGAAAAAATATTTGCTGGTATTTCGGAAACTCGTAATTTCATGGAAGTTTGGCAACCGCTTTCAATGAAAGTGCTTTTCCACAGTTTCTGCTTAGGGCTACTTGAAGAGGAAACAGACCATAGAGACAAAAATGATAACTACTTTTTTTGTCAAGTTTCAAAGAGCTAGTACAAACCATGTGGGATTTAGAGTTCAAAATTCATCTATCTATATAGGAGACAACAGAGTGATACCTAAAAATAAAAACTGCTACTGTAAACGAACGTTTCAACTTAGAAGTGCAAAATTTGGTGAGCCAAGTGGGATTTGTGTACTTGTCATTACCCCCACGTATCATCAAGATTGGGTGAAAAAATATTTGCTGGTATTTCGGAAACTCGTAAATTCTTGGAAGCTTGGCAACCCCTTTCAATGAAAGTGCTTTTCCACAGTCTCTGCTTAGGGCTACTTGAAGAGGAAACATACCGTAAAGACAAAACTGAGAACTCCTTTATCTTTTCAAATTTCAAAAAGCTACTACAAACCATGTTGGATTTAGAGTTCCAAATTCATCTATCTATATAAAGGAGAACAGAGTGAAACCTAAATATAAACACTGCTCCTGTAGACGAACGCTTCAACCTAGAAGAACAATATTTGGTGAGCCAAGTGGGATATGTGTACTGATCAGTACCACCAAGTATCATCAAGATTGGGTGAAAAAATATTTGCTGGTATTTCGAAAACTCGTAATTTCATGGAAGCTTGGCAACCCCTTTAAATGAAGGTGCTTTTCCACACTCTCTGCTTAGGGCTACTTGAAGAGGAAACAAACCATATAAACAAAACTGAGAACTACTTTCTTTCGTCAAGTTTCAAAGAGCTACTACCAACCATGTTGGATTTAGAGTTCCAAATTCATCTATCTATATAGGAGAGAACAGAGTTGAACCTAAAAATAAAAACTGCTATTGTAAACGAACGCTTCAACCTAGAACAACAAAATTAGGTGAGCCAAAGGGGATTTGTGTACTTGTCATTACCACCACGTATCATCAAGATTGGGTGGAAAAATATTTTCTGGTATTTAGGAAAACCGTAATTTATTGGAAGCTTGGCAACCCCTCTCAAGGAAAGTGCTTTTCCCCAGTCTGTGCCTATGGCTACTTAAAGAGGAAACAAACCATAGAGACAAAACTGAGAACTCCTTTATTTTGTCAAGTTTCAAAGAGCTACTACAAACCATGTTGGATTTAGAGTTCCAAATTCAACTATCTATATTGGAGAGAACAGAGTGAAACCTAAATATAAACACTGCTCCTTTAGACGAACGCTTCAACCTAGAAGAACAAAATTTGATGAGCCAAGTGGGATTTTTGTACTGATCATTACCACCAAGTATCATCAAGATTGCGTGAAAAAATATTTGCTGGTATTTCGGAAACTCGTTATTTCTTAGAAGCTTGGCAACCTCTCTCAATGAAAGTGCTTTTCCACAGTCTGTGCCTAGGGCTACTTGATGAGGACACAAACAATAGAGACAATACTGAGAACTCCTTTGTTTTGTCAAGTTTCAAAGAGCTACTACAAACCATGTTGGATTTAGAGTTCCAAATTCATCTATCTATATAGGAGAGAACAGAGGGAAACATAAATATAAAAACTGCTATTATAGACGAACGCTTAGACCTAGAAGAACAAAATTTGCTGAGCCAAGTGGGATTTGTGTACTGGTCATTACCACCAAGTATCATCAAGATTGGGTGAAAAAATATTCGCTGGTATTTCGGAAACTCGTTATTTCTTAGAAGTTTGGCAACCCCTCTCAATGAATGTGCTTTTCCAAAGTCTGTGCCTAGGGCTACTTGAAGAGGAAATGAACCATAGAGACAAAACTGAGAACTCCTTTATTTTGTCAAGTTTCAAAGAGCTACTACAAACCATGTTGGATTTAGAGTTCCAAATTCATCTATCTATATAGGAGAGAACAGAGTGAAACCTAAATATAAACACTGCTCCTGTAGACGAACGCTTCAACTTAGAAGAGCAAAATTTGGTGAGCCAAGTGGTATTTGTGTACTGATCATTACCACCAAGTATCATCAAGATTGGGTGAAAAAATATTTGCTGGTATTTCAGAAACTCGTTATATCTTAGAAGCTTGGCAGCCCCTCTCAATGAAAGTGCTTTTCCACAGTCTCTGCTTTTGGCTATTTGAAGAGGAAACAAACCACAGATACAAAACTGAGAACTCCTTTATTTTTTCAAGTTTCAAAGAGCTACTACAAACCATGTTGGATTTATAGTTCAAAATTCATCTATCTGTATAGGGGAGAACAGAGTGAAACCTAAAAATAAAAACTGCTACTGTAAACGAACGCTTCAACTTAGAAGAACAAAATTTGGTGAGCCAAGTGGGATTTGTGCACTTGTCATTACCACCACGTATCATCAAGATTGGGTGAAAAAATATTTGCTGGTATTTCGGAAACTCATAATTTCATGGAAGCTTGGCCACCGCTTTGAATGAAAGTGCTTTTCCAGAGTCCCAGCTTAGGGCTACTTGAAGAGGAAACAAACCATATAGCAAAACTAAGAACTAGTTTTTTCTTCAAGTTTCAAAGAACTACTATAAACCATGTTCGATTTAGAGTTCCAAATTCATCTATCTATATAAGAGAGAACAGAGTGAAACCTAAAAATAAAAACCGCTACTGTAAACGAACGCTTCAACCTAGAACAACAAAATTTGGTGAGCCAAGTGGGATTTTTGTACTTGTCATTACCACCACGTATCATCAAGATTGGGTAAAAAAATATTTGCTGGTATTTCCAAAACTCGTTATTTCTTAGAAGCTTGGCAACCCCTCTCAATGAAAGTGCTTTTCCACAGTCTGTGCCTAGGGCTTCTTGAAGAGGACACAAACAATAGAGACAAAACTGAGAACCCCTTTATTTTCTCAAGTTTCCAAGAGCTATTACAAACCATGTTGGATTTAGAGTTCCAAATTCATCTGTCTATATAGGATCGAACAGAGGGAAACCTAAAAATAAAAACTGCTACTGTAAACGAACGCTTCAACCTAGAACAACAAAATTTGGTGAGCCGAGTGGGATTTGTGTACTTGTCATTACCATCACGTATCATCAAGATTGGGTGAAAAAATATTTGCTGGTATTTCGAAAATCCTAATTTTTTGGAAGCTTGGCAACCGCTTTCAATGAAAGTGCGTTTCCACAGTCTCTGCTTAGGGCTACTTGAAGAGGAAACAAACCACAGAGACAAAACTGAGAACTACTTTTTTTCGTCAAGTTTCAAAGCCACAATAAACCATGTTGGATTTAGAGTTCCAAATTCATCTATCTATATAGGAGAGAACAGAGTGTAACCTAAAAATTAAAACTGCTACTGTAAACCAACGCTTCAACCTAGAACAACAAAATTGGTGAGCCAAGTGGGATTTGTGTACTCATTACCACCAAGTATCATCAAGATTGGGTGAAAAAATATTTTCTGGTATTTCAAAACTCGTAATTTCTTGGAAGCTTGGCAACCCCTTTCAATGAAAGTGCTTTTCCACAGTCTGTGCCTAGGGCTTCTTATAGAGGAGACAAACCATAGAGACAAAACTGAGAACTCCTTTATTTTGTCTAGTTTCAAAGAGCTACTACTAACCATGTTGGATTTAGAATTCCAAATTCATCTGTCTATATAGGATCGAACAGAGGGAAACCTAAAAATAAAAACTGCTACGGTAGACGAACCCTTCAACCTAGAAGAACAAAAATTGGTGAGCCAAGTGGGATTTGTGTACTGATCATTACCACCAAATATCATCAAGTTTGGGTGAAAAAAATATTTGCTGGTATTTTGGAAACTCGTTATTTCTTAGAAGCTTGGCAACCCCTCTCAATGAAAGTGCTTTTCCACAGACTATGCCTAGGGCTACTTGAAGAGGAAACAAACCACAGAGACAAAACTGAGAATTCCTTTATTTTTTCAAGTTTCAAAGAGAGACTACAAACCATGTTGGATTTAGAGTTCCATATTCATCTATCCATATAGGAGAGAACAGAGTGAAACCTAAAAATAAAAACTGCTACTGTAAACGAACGCTTCAAACTAGAACAACAAAATTTGGTGAACCAGGTGGGATTTGTGCTCTGATCATTACCACCAAGTATCATCAACATTGGGTGAAAAAATATTTGCTGGTAATTCGGAAACTGGTTATTTCTTAGAAGCTTGGCAACCCCTCTCAATGAAAGTGCTTTTCCACAGTCCGTGCCTAGGGCTACTTGAAAAGGAAACAAACCATAGAGACAAAACTGAGAACTACTTTCTTTCGTCAAGTTTCAAAGAGATACTACAAACCATGTAGGATTTAGAGTTCCAAATTTATCTATCTATATAGGAGAGAACAGAGTGAAACCTAAAAATAAAAACTGCTATTGTAAATGAACGCTTCAACGTAGAACACCAAAATTTGGTGAGCCAACTGGGATTTGTGTACCTGTCATTACCACCACGTATCATCAAGATTGGGTGAAAAAATATTTGCTGGTATTTCGAAACTCATAATTTCTTGGAAGCTTGGCAACCGCTTCCAATGAAAGTTCTTTTCCAAAGTCTGGGCCTAGGGCTACTTAAAGAGGAAACAAACCATAGAGAAAAAAGTGAGAACTCCTTTATTTTTCAAGTTTCAAAGAGCTACTACAAACTATGTTGGATTTAGAGTTCCAAATTCATCTATCTATATAGGAGAGAACAGAGTGAAAACTAAATATAAACACTGCTCCTGTAGACGAACGCTTCATACTAGAAGAACAAAATTTTGTGAGCCAAGTGGGATTTGTGTACTGATCATTATCACCACGTATCATCAATATTCGGTGAAAAAATATTTGCTGGTATTTCGGAAACTCGTTATTTCTTAGAAACTTGGCAACCCCTCTCAATGAAAGTGCTCTTCCATAGTCTGTGCCTAGGGGTACTTGAAGAGCACACAAAAAATAGAGACAAAACTGGGAACTCCTTTATTTTGTCTAGTTTCAAAGAGCTACTACAAACCATGTTGGATTTTAGAGCTCCAGATTCATCTATCTATATAGGAGCATACAGAGGGAAACCTAAATATAAAAACTGCTACTGTAGAAGAACGCTTCAACCTAGAAGAACAAAATTTGGTGAGCCAATTCGAATATGTGCACTGATCATTACCACCAAGTATCATCAAGATTGGGTGAAAAATATTTGCTGGTATTTCAGAAACTCGTTATTTCTTAGAAGCTTGGCAACCCCTATCAATGAAAGTGCATTTCTACAGTCTGTGCCTAGGGCTACTTGAAGAGGAAACAAACCATAGAGACAAAACTGAGAACTACTTTATTTATTCAAGTTTCAAAGAGCTACTACAAACCTTGTTGGATTTAGATTTCCAAATTCATCTATCTATATGTGAGAGAACAGAGTGAAACCTAAAAATAAAAACTGCTACTGTAAACGAACGCTTCAACTTATAAGAACAAAATTTGGTGAGCCAAGTGGTATTTGTGTACTTGTCATGACCACCACGTAACACCAAGATTGGGTGAAAATATGTTTGCTGGAATTTCGGAAACTCGTAATTTCTTGTAAACTTGGCAACCGCATTCAATGAAAGTGCTTTTCCACTATCTCTGCTTAGGGTTACTTTAAGAGGAAACAAACCATAGATACAAAACTGAGAACTACTTTTTTTTCGGTCAAGTTTCAAAGAGCTACTGCAAACCATGTTGGGTTTTAGAGTTCCAAATTTATCTATCTATATAGGATAGAACAGAGTGAAACCTAAATATAAAAACTGCTACTGTAAAGGAACGCTTCAACCTAGAAAAACAAAATTTGGTGAGCCAAGTGGGATTTGTGTACTTTTCATTACCACGACGTATCATCAAGATTGGGTGAAAAAATATTTGATGGTATTTCGAAACTCATTATTTCTTAGAAGCTTGGCAAACCCTTTCAATGAAAGTGCTTTTCCACAGTCTCTGCTTAGGGCTACTTGAAGAGAAAACAAACCATAGAGACAAAACTGAGAACTACTTTTTTTGTCAAGTTTCAAAGAGCTACTACAAACCATGTTGGATTTACAGTTCCAACTTCATCTATCTATATAGGAGAGAACAGAGGGAAACCTAAAAATAAAAACTGCTACTGTAAACGAACGCTTCAACTTAGAAGAATAAAATTTGGTGAGCCAAGTGGGATTTCTGTACTTGTCATTACCAAGAAGTATCATCAAGATTGGGTGAAAAAATATTTGCTCGTATTTCAGAAACTCGTAATTTCATGGAAGCTTGGCAACTGCTTTCAATGAAAGTGCTTTTCCACAGTCCCAGCTTAGATACTTGAAGAGGAAACAAACCATAGAGACAAAACGGAGAACTAGTTTTTTCATCAAGTTTCAAAGAACTACTACAAACCATGTTGGATTTAGAGTTCCAAATTCATCTATCTATATAGGAGAGAACAGAGTGAAACCTAAAATTAAAAACTGCTACTGTAAACGAACGCTTCAACCTAGAACAACAAAATTTGGTGAGCTAAGTTGGATTTGTGCACTGATCATTACCACCAAGTAAAATCAAGATTGGGTGAAAAATATTTGCTGGTATTTCGGAAACTCGTTATTTCTTAGAAGCTTGGCAACCCCTCTCAATGAAGTGCTTTCCCAGAGTCTGTGCCTAGGGCTACTTGAAGAGGAAACAAACCATAGAGACAAAACTGAGTACTCCTTTATTTTGTCAAGTTTCTAAGAGCTACTAAAACCATGTTGGATTTAGGGTTCCAAATTCATCTATCTATAAAGGAGTGAACAGAGTGAAACCTAAATATAAAAACTACTACTGCAGACGAACGCTTCAACCTAGAAGAACAAAATTTGGTGAGCCAAGTGGCATTTGTGTACTGATCATTACCACCAAGTATCATCAAGATTGGGTGAAAAAATATTTGCTGGTATTTCGGAAACTCGTTATTTCTTAGAAGCTTGGCAAGCCCTCTCAATGAAAGTGCTTTTCCACAGGCTGTGCCTAGGGCTACTTGAAGAGGAAACAAAGCATGGAGACAAAACGGAGAACTCCTTTATTTTGTCAAGTTTCAAAGAGCTACTAAAAACCATGTTGGATTTAGAGTTCCAAATTATCTATCTATATAGGAGAGTACACAGTAAAACCTAAAAATAAAAAGTGCTAATGTAACCGAATGCTTCAACATACAAGAACAAAATTTGGTGAGCCAAGTGGGATTTGTGTACTTGTCATTACCACCACGTATCATCAAGATTGGGTGAAAAAATATTTGCTGGTATTTCTTAACTCATAATTTCTTGGAATCTTGGCAACCCCTCTCAATAAAGTGCATTTCCAAAGTCTGTGCCTAGGGGTACTTGAAGAGCACACAAAGAATAGAAACAAAACTGAGAACTCCTTTATTTGTCAAGTTTCAAAGAGCTACTACAAACCATGTTGGATTTAGAGCTCCAAATTCATCTATCTATATAGGAGAAAACAGAGGGAAACCTAAATATAAAAACTGCTACTGTAAACGAACGCTTCAACCTAGAAGAACAAAATTTGGTGAGCCAAGTGAGATTTTTGTACTGATCATTACCACCAAGTATCATCAAGATTGCGTGAAAAAATATTTGCTGGTATTCGGAAACTCGTTATTTCTTAGAAGCTTGGCAACCTCTCTCAATGAAAGTGCTTTTCCCACAGTCTGTGCCTAGGGCTACTTGATGAGGACACAAACAATAGAGACAATACTGAGAACTCCTTTGTTTTGTCAAGTTTCAAAGAGCTACTACAAACCATGTTGGATTTAGAGTTCCAAATTCATCTATCTATATAGGAGAGAACAGAGGGAAACATAAATATAAAAACTGCTACTATAGACGAACGCTTAGACCTAGAAGAACAAAATTTGCTGAGCCAAGTGGGATTTGTGTACTGGTCATTACCACCAAGTATCATCAAGATTGGGTGAAAAAATATTCGCTGGTATTTCGGAAACTCGTTATTTCTTAGAAGTTTGGCAACCCCTCTCAATGTATGTGCTTTTCCAAAGTCTGTGCCTAGGGCTACTTGAAGAGGAAATGAACCATAGAGACAAAACTGAGAACTCCTTTATTTTGTCAAGTTTCAAAGAGCTACTACAAACCATGTTGGATTTAGAGTTCCAAATTCATCTATCTATATAGGAGAGAACAGAGTGAAACCTAAATATAAACACTGCTCCTGTAGACGAACGCTTCAACTTAGAAGAGCAAAATTTGGTGAGCCAAGTGGGATTTGTGTACTGATCATTACCACCAAGTATCATCAAGATTGGGTGAAAAAATATTTGCTGGTATTTCAGAAACTCGTTATATCTTAGAAGCTTGGCAGCCCCTCTCAATGAAAGTGCTTTTCCACAGTCTCTGCTTTTGGCTATTTGAAGAGGAAACAAACCACAGATACAAAACTGAGAACTCCTTTATTTTTTCAAGTTTCAAAGAGCTACTACAAACCATGTTGGATTTATAGTTCAAAATTCATCTATCTGTATAGGGGAGAACAGAGTGAAACCTAAAAATAAAAACTGCTACTGTAAACGAACGCTTCAACTTAGAAGAACAAAATTTGGTGAGCCAAGTGGGATTTGTGCACTTGTCATTACCACCACGTATCATCAAGATTGGGTGAAAAAATATTTGCTGGTATTTCGGAAACTCATAATTTCATGGAAGCTTGGCCACCGCTTTGAATGAAAGTGCTTTTCCAGAGTCCCAGCTTAGGGCTACTTGAAGAGGAAACAAACCATATAGCAAAACTAAGAACTAGTTTTTTTCTTCAAGTTTCAAAGAACTACTATAAACCATGTTCGATTTAGAGTTCCAAATTCATCTATCTATATAAGAGAGAACAGAGTGAAACCTAAAAATAAAAACTGCTACTGTAAACGAACGCTTCAACCTAGAACAACAAAATTTGGTGAGCCGAGTGGGATTTGTGTACTTGTCATTACCATCACGTATCATCAAGATTGGGTGAAAAAATATTTGCTGGTATTTCGAAAATCCTAATTTTTTGGAAGCTTGGCAACCGCTTTCAATGAAAGTGCGTTTCCACAGTCTCTGCTTAGGGCTACTTGAAGAGGAAACAAACCACAGAGACAAAACTGAGAACTACTTTTTTTCGTCAAGTTTCAAAGCCACAATAAACCATGTTGGATTTAGAGTTCCAAATTCATCTATCTATATAGGAGAGAACAGAGTGTAACCTAAAAATTAAAACTGCTACTGTAAACCAACGCTTCAACCTAGAACAACAAAATTGGTGAGCCAAGTGGGATTTGTGTACTCATTACCACCAAGTATCATCAAGATTGGGTGAAAAAATATTTTCTGGTATTTCAAAACTCGTAATTTCTTGGAAGCTTGGCAACCCCTTTCAATGAAAGTGCTTTTCCACAGTCTGTGCCTAGGGCTTCTTATAGAGGAGACAAACCATAGAGACAAAACTGAGAACTCCTTTATTTTGTCTAGTTTCAAAGAGCTACTACTAACCATGTTGGATTTAGAATTCCAAATTCATCTGTCTATATAGGATCGAACAGAGGGAAACCTAAAAATAAAAACTGCTACGGTAGACGAACCCTTCAACCTAGAAGAACAAAAATTGGTGAGCCAAGTGGGATTTGTGTACTGATCATTACCACCAAATATCATCAAGTTTGGGTGAAAAAAATATTTGCTGGTATTTTGGAAACTCGTTATTTCTTAGAAGCTTGGCAACCCCTCTCAATGAAAGTGCTTTTCCACAGACTATGCCTAGGGCTACTTGAAGAGGAAACAAACCACAGAGACAAAACTGAGAATTCCTTTATTTTTTCAAGTTTCAAAGAGAGACTACAAACCATGTTGGATTTAGAGTTCCATATTCATCTATCCATATAGGAGAGAACAGAGTGAAACCTAAAAATAAAAACTGCTACTGTAAACGAACGCTTCAAACTAGAACAACAAAATTTGGTGAACCAGGTGGGATTTGTGCTCTGATCATTACCACCAAGTATCATCAACATTGGGTGAAAAAATATTTGCTGGTAATTCGGAAACTGGTTATTTCTTAGAAGCTTGGCAACCCCTCTCAATGAAAGTGCTTTTCCACAGTCCGTGCCTAGGGCTACTTGAAAAGGAAACAAACCATAGAGACAAAACTGAGAACTACTTTCTTTCGTCAAGTTTCAAAGAGATACTACAAACCATGTAGGATTTAGAGTTCCAAATTTATCTATCTATATAGGAGAGAACAGAGTGAAACCTAAAAATAAAAACTGCTATTGTAAATGAACGCTTCAACGTAGAACACCAAAATTTGGTGAGCCAACTGGGATTTGTGTACCTGTCATTACCACCACGTATCATCAAGATTGGGTGAAAAAATATTTGCTGGTATTTCGAAACTCATAATTTCTTGGAAGCTTGGCAACCGCTTCCAATGAAAGTTCTTTTCCAAAGTCTGGGCCTAGGGCTACTTAAAGAGGAAACAAACCATAGAGAAAAAAGTGAGAACTCCTTTATTTTTCAAGTTTCAAAGAGCTACTACAAACTATGTTGGATTTAGAGTTCCAAATTCATCTATCTATATAGGAGAGAACAGAGTGAAAACTAAATATAAACACTGCTCCTGTAGACGAACGCTTCATACTAGAAGAACAAAATTTTGTGAGCCAAGTGGGATTTGTGTACTGATCATTATCACCACGTATCATCAATATTCGGTGAAAAAATATTTGCTGGTATTTCGGAAACTCGTTATTTCTTAGAAACTTGGCAACCCCTCTCAATGAAAGTGCTCTTCCATAGTCTGTGCCTAGGGGTACTTGAAGAGCACACAAAAAATAGAGACAAAACTGGGAACTCCTTTATTTTGTCTAGTTTCAAAGAGCTACTACAAACCATGTTGGATTTAGAGCTCCAGATTCATCTATCTATATAGGAGCATACAGAGGGAAACCTAAATATAAAAACTGCTACTGTAGAAGAACGCTTCAACCTAGAAGAACAAAATTTGGTGAGCCAATTCGAATATGTGCACTGATCATTACCACCAAGTATCATCAAGATTGGGTGAAAAATATTTGCTGGTATTTCAGAAACTCGTTATTTCTTAGAAGCTTGGCAACCCCTATCAATGAAAGTGCATTTCTACAGTCTGTGCCTAGGGCTACTTGAAGAGGAAACAAACCATAGAGACAAAACTGAGAACTACTTTATTTATTCAAGTTTCAAAGAGCTACTACAAACCTTGTTGGATTTAGATTTCCAAATTCATCTATCTATATGTGAGAGAACAGAGTGAAACCTAAAAATAAAAACTGCTACTGTAAACGAACGCTTCAACTTATAAGAACAAAATTTGGTGAGCCAAGTGGTATTTGTGTACTTGTCATGACCACCACGTAACACCAAGATTGGGTGAAAATATGTTTGCTGGAATTTCGGAAACTCGTAATTTCTTGTAAACTTGGCAACCGCATTCAATGAAAGTGCTTTTCCACTATCTCTGCTTAGGGTTACTTTAAGAGGAAACAAACCATAGATACAAAACTGAGAACTACTTTTTTTCGTCAAGTTTCAAAGAGCTACTGCAAACCATGTTGGGTTTAGAGTTCCAAATTTATCTATCTATATAGGATAGAACAGAGTGAAACTTAAATATAATAACTGCTACTGTAAAGGAACGCTTCAACCTAGAAAAACAAAATTTGGTGAGCCAAGTGGGATTTGTGTACTTTTCATTACCACGACGTATCATCAAGATTGGGTGAAAAAATATTTGATGGTATTTCGAAACTCATTATTTCTTAGAAGCTTGGCAACCCCTTTCAATGAAAGTGCTTTTCCACAGTCTCTGCTTAGGGCTACTTGAAGAGAAAACAAACCATAGAGACAAAACTGAGAACTACTTTTTTTGTCAAGTTTCAAAGAGCTACTACAAACCATGTTGGATTTACAGTTCCAACTTCATCTATCTATATAGGAGAGAACAGAGGGAAACCTAAAAATAAAAACTGCTACTGTAAACGAACGCTTCAACTTAGAAGAATAAAATTTGGTGAGCCAAGTGGGATTTCTGTACTTGTCATTACCAAGAAGTATCATCAAGATTGGGTGAAAAAATATTTGCTCGTATTTCAGAAACTCGTAATTTCATGGAAGCTTGGCAACTGCTTTCAATGAAAGTGCTTTTCCACAGTCCCAGCTTAGGGTACTTGAAGAGGAAACAAACCATAGAGACAAAACGGAGAACTAGTTTTTTCATCAAGTTTCAAAGAACTACTACAAACCATGTTGGATTTAGAGTTCCAAATTCATCTATCTATATAGGAGAGAACAGAGTGAAACCTAAAATTAAAAACTGCTACTGTAAACGAACGCTTCAACCTAGAACAACAAAATTTGGTGAGCTAAGTTGGATTTGTGCACTGATCATTACCACCAAGTAAAATCAAGATTGGGTGAAAAAATATTTGCTGGTATTTCGGAAACTCGTTATTTCTTAGAAGCTTGGCAACCCCTCTCAATGAAGTGCTTTCCCAGAGTCTGTGCCTAGGGCTACTTGAAGAGGAAACAAACCATAGAGACAAAACTGAGTACTCCTTTATTTTGTCAAGTTTCTAAGAGCTACTAAAACCATGTTGGATTTAGGGTTCCAAATTCATCTATCTATAAAGGAGAGAACAGAGTGAAACCTAAATATAAAAACTACTACTGCAGACGAACGCTTCAACCTAGAAGAACAAAATTTGGTGAGCCAAGTGGCATTTGTGTACTGATCATTACCACCAAGTATCATCAAGATTGGGTGAAAAAATATTTGCTGGTATTTCGGAAACTCGTTATTTCTTAGAAGCTTGGCAAGCCCTCTCAATGAAAGTGCTTTTCCACAGGCTGTGCCTAGGGCTACTTGAAGAGGAAACAAAGCATGGAGACAAAACGGAGAACTCCTTTATTTTGTCAAGTTTCAAAGAGCTACTAAAAACCATGTTGGATTTAGAGTTCCAAATTATCTATCTATATAGGAGAGTACACAGTAAAACCTAAAAATAAAAAGTGCTAATGTAACCGAATGCTTCAACATAGAAGAACAAAATTTGGTGAGCCAAGTGGGATTTGTGTACTTGTCATTACCACCACGTATCATCAAGATTGGGTGAAAAAATATTTGCTGGTATTTCTTAACTCATAATTTCTTGGAATCTTGGCAACCCCTCTCAATAAAGTTGCATTTCCAAAGTCTGTGCCTAGGGGTACTTGAAGAGCACACAAAGAATAGAAACAAAACTGAGAACTCCTTTATTTTGTCAAGTTTCAAAGAGCTACTACAAACCATGTTGGATTTAGAGCTCCAAATTCATCTATCTATATAGGAGAAAACAGAGGGAAACCTAAATATAAAAACTGCTACTGTAAACGAACGCTTCAACCTAGAAGAACAAAATTTGGTGAGCCAAGTGAGATTTTTGTACTGATCATTACACCAAGTATCATCAAGATTGCGTGAAAAAATATTTGCTGGTATTTCGGAAACTCGTTATTTCTTAGAAGCTTGGCAACCTCTCTCAATGAAAGTGCTTTTCCACAGTCTGTGCCTAGGGCTACTTGATGAGGACACAAACAATAGAGACAATACTGAGAACTCCTTTGTTTTGTCAGAGTTTCAAAGAGCTACTACAAACCATGTTGGATTTAGAGTTTCCAAATTCATCTATCTATTAGGAGAGAACAGAGGGAAAACATAAATATAAAAACTGCTACTATAGACGAACGCTTAGACCTAGAAGAACAAAATTTGCTGAGCCAAGTGGGATTTGTGTACTGGTCATTACCACCAAGTATCTCAAGATTGGGTGAAAAAATATTCGCTGGTATTTCGGAAACTCGTTATTTCTTAGAAGTTTGGCAACCCCTCTCAATGAATGTGCTTTTCCAAAGTCTGTGCCTAGGGCTACTTGAAGAGGAAATGAAGCCCATAGAGGACAAAACTTGAGAACTCCTTTATTTTGTCAAGTTTCAAAGAGCTACTACAAACCATGTTGGATTTAGAGTTCCAAATTCACCTATATAGGAGAGAACAGAGTGAAACCTAAATATAAACACTGCTCCTGTAGACGAACGCTTCAACTTAGAAGAGCAAAATTTGGTGAGCCAAGTGGGATTTGTGTACTGATCATTACCACCAAGTATCATCAAGATTGGGTGAAAAAATATTTGCTGGTATTTCAGAAACTCGTTATATCTTAGAAGCTTGGCAGCCCCTCTCAATGAAAGTGCTTTTCCACAGTCTCTGCTTTTGGCTATTTGAAGAGGAAACAAACCACAGATACAAAACTGAGAACTCCTTTATTTTTTCAAGTTTCAAAGAGCTACTACAAACCATGTTGGATTTATAGTTCAAAATTCATCTATCTGTATAGGGGAGAACAGAGTGAAACCTAAAAATAAAAACTGCTACTGTAAACGAACGCTTCAACTTAGAAGAACAAAATTTGGTGAGCCAAGTGGGATTTGTGCACTTGTCATTACCACCACGTATCATCAAGATTGGGTGAAAAAATATTTGCTGGTATTTCGGAAACTCATAATTTCATGGAAGCTTGGCCACCGCTTTGAATGAAAGTGCTTTTCCAGAGTCCCAGCTTAGGGCTACTTGAAGAGGAAACAAACCATATAGCAAAACTAAGAACTAGTTTTTTTCTTCAAGTTTCAAAGAACTACTATAAACCATGTTCGATTTAGAGTTCCAAATTCATCTATCTATATAAGAGAGAACAGAGTGAAACCTAAAAATAAAAACTGCTACTGTAAACGAACGCTTCAACCTAGAACAACAAAATTTGGTGAGCCGAGTGGGATTTGTGTACTTGTCATTACCATCACGTATCATCAAGATTGGGTGAAAAAATATTTGCTGGTATTTCGAAAATCCTAATTTTTTGGAAGCTTGGCAACCGCTTTCAATGAAAGTGCGTTTCCACAGTCTCTGCTTAGGGCTACTTGAAGAGGAAACAAACCACAGAGACAAAACTGAGAACTACTTTTTTTCGTCAAGTTTCAAAGCCACAATAAACCATGTTGGATTTAGAGTTCCAAATTCATCTATCTATATAGGAGAGAACAGAGTGTAACCTAAAAATTAAAACTGCTACTGTAAACCAACGCTTCAACCTAGAACAACAAAATTGGTGAGCCAAGTGGGA
This sequence comes from Callospermophilus lateralis, assembly GCF_048772815.1. Lineage (NCBI taxonomy): Eukaryota > Metazoa > Chordata > Mammalia > Rodentia > Sciuridae > Callospermophilus > Callospermophilus lateralis. The sequence goes on along the minus strand of NC_135310.1, from coordinate 135,269,724 downwards.
TTTGTGTACTCATTACCACCAAGTATCATCAAGATTGGGTGAAAAAATATTTTCTGGTATTTCAAAACTCGTAATTTCTTGGAAGCTTGGCAACCCCTTTCAATGAAAGTGCTTTTCCACAGTCTGTGCCTAGGGCTTCTTATAGAGGAGACAAACCATAGAGACAAAACTGAGAACTCCTTTATTTTGTCTAGTTTCAAAGAGCTACTACTAACCATGTTGGATTTAGAATTCCAAATTCATCTGTCTATATAGGATCGAACAGAGGGAAACCTAAAAATAAAAACTGCTACGGTAGACGAACCCTTCAACCTAGAAGAACAAAAATTGGTGAGCCAAGTGGGATTTGTGTACTGATCATTACCACCAAATATCATCAAGTTTGGGTGAAAAAAATATTTGCTGGTATTTTGGAAACTCGTTATTTCTTAGAAGCTTGGCAACCCCTCTCAATGAAAGTGCTTTTCCACAGACTATGCCTAGGGCTACTTGAAGAGGAAACAAACCACAGAGACAAAACTGAGAATTCCTTTATTTTTTCAAGTTTCAAAAGAGAGACTACAAACCATGTTGGATTTAGAGTTCCATATTCATCTATCCATATAGGAGAGAACAGAGTGAAACCTAAAAATAAAAACTGCTACTGTAAACGAACGCTTCAACCTAGAACAACAAAATTTGGTGAGCCGAGTGAGAATTGTGTACTTGTCATTACCATCACGTATCATCAAGATTGGGTGAAAATATATTTGCTGGTATTTCGAAAATCCTAATTTTTTGGAAGCTTGGCAACCGCTTTCAATGAAAGTGCGTTTCCACAGTCTCTGCTTAGGGCTACTTGAAGAGGAAACAAACCACAGAGACAAAACTGAGAACTACTTTTTTTCGTCAAGTTTCAAAGCCACAATAAACCATGTTGGATTTAGAGTTCCAAATTCATCTATCTATATAGGAGAGAACAGAGTGTAACCTAAAAATTAAAACTGCTACTGTAAACCAACGCTTCAACCTAGAACAACAAAATTGGTGAGCCAAGTGGGATTTGTGTACTCATTACCACCAAGTATCATCAAGATTGGGTGAAAAAATATTTTCTGGTATTTCAAAACTCGTAATTTCTTGGAAGCTTGGCAACCCCTTTCAATGAAAGTGCTTTTCCACAGTCTGTGCCTAGGGCTTCTTTATAGAGGAGACAAACCATAGAGGACAAAACTGAGAACTCCTTTATTTTGTCTAGTTTCAAAGAGCTACTACTAACCATGTTGGATTTAGAATTCCAAATTCA
>NC_135310.1:135265143-135268239 GCF_048772815.1 Callospermophilus lateralis | reverse complement strand
TTTTTCTTCTAGTTTGAAGTGTTCGTTTACAGTAGCAGTTTATAATTTTAGGTTTCCCTCTGTTCGTCTCCTATATAGATAGATGGAATTTGGAACTCTAAATCCAACATGGTTTGTAGTAGCTCTTTGAAACTTGAGAAAAAAAGGTAGTTCTCAGTTTTGTCTCTATGATTTGTTTCCTCTTCAAGTAGCCCTAAGCGAGACTGTGGAAAAGCACTTTCATTGGAAAGGGTTTGCCAAGCTTCCAAGAAATGACGAGTTTCCGAAATACCAAGAAATATTTTTTCACCGAATCTTGATGACACGTGGTGGTAATGACAAGGACACAAATCCCACTTGGCTCACCAAATTTTGTTCTTCTGGGTTGAAGCGTTCGTTTACACTAGCAATTTTTTTTTTTTAGGTTTCACGTTGTTCTCTCCTATATAGAGAGAGAATTTGGAACTCTAAATCCACAATGGTCTGTAGTAGCTCTTTGAAACTTGACAAAATAAAGGAGTTCTCAGTATTGTCTCTATGGCTTGTTTCCTCTTCAAGTAGCCCTATTCACAGACTGTGGGAAAAGCACTTTCAATGAAAGGTTTGCCAAGCTTCCAAGAAATGACGAGTTTCCGAAATACCAGCAAATATTTTTTCACGAATCTTGATGACACGTGGTGGTAATGACAAGGACACAAATCCCACTTGGTTCACCAAATTTTGTTCTTCTAGGTTGAAGCGTTCGTTTACAGTAGCAGTTTTTATTTTTAGGTTTCACGTTGTTCTCTCCTATATAGAGAGATGAATTTGGAACTCTAAATCCACAATGGTTGTAGTAGATCTTGAAACTTGACAAATAAAGGAGTTCTCAGTATTGTCTCTATGTTTTTTTCCTCTTCAAGTAGCCCTAGGCACAGACTGTGGAAAGTACTTTCATTGAGAGGGGTTGCCAAGCTTCTAAGAAATAACGAGTTTCCGACCTACCAGCAAATATTTTTTCACCCAAACTTGATGATACTTGGTGGTAATGATCAGTACACAAATCCCACTTGGCTCACCAAATTTTGTTCTTCTAGGTTGAAGCGTTCATCTACAATAGCAGTTTTTATATTTAGGTTTCACTCTGTCTCTCCTATATAGACAGAAGAACTTGGAACTCTAAATCCAACATGGTTTGTAGTAGCTCTTTGAAAACTTGACAAATATAAAGTAGTTCTCAGTTTTGTCTCTATGGTTTGTTTCCTCTTCAATAGCCCTAGGCACAGACTGTGGAAAAGCACTTGCATTGAAAGGGGTTGCCAAGCTTCAAAAAATAACGAGTTTCCCGAAATACCAGGAAATATTTTTTCACCCATATTGATGATACTTGGTGTAATCATCGGGTACAAAATCCACTAACCAGACTTTTGTCTCCTAAGTTGTTCTTCTCTTCCAGTAGCAGTTATATTATTAGGTTTCTCTCTGTTCTCTCCTATATAGATAGATGAATTTGGAACTCTAAATCCAACATGGATTGTAGTAGCTCTTTGAAACTTGACAAAAAAAGTAGTTCTCAGTTTTGTCTCTATGTATTGTTTTTTCTTCAAGTAGCCCTAAGCAGAGACTGTTGAAAAGCACTTTCATTGAAATGGGTTGCCAAGCTTCCAAGAAATTACGAGTTTCCAAAATACAAGCAAGTATTTTTTCACCCAATCTTGATGATACGTGGTGGTAATTACAAGTACACAAATCCCACTAGGTCACCAAATTTTGTTCTTCTAGGTTGAAGCGTTCGTTTACCAGTAGCAGTTTTTCTATTTAGGTTTCAAATCCTGTTCTGTCCTATATAGATACATGAATTTGGAACTCTAAATCCAACATGGTTTGTAGTAGCTCTTGAAACTTGACAAAATAAAGGAGTACTCAGTTTTGTCTCTATGGTTTGTTTCCTCTTCAAGTAGCCCTAAGCAGGGACTGTGGAAAAGCACTTTCATTGAAAGGGTTGCCAAGCTTCTAAGAAATAACGAGTTTCAGAAATAGCAGCAATTATTTTTTCACCCAATCTTGATGATACGTGGTGGTAATTACAAGTACACAAATCCCACATGGCCCACCAAATTGTGTTCTTCTACGTTGAAGCGATCGTCTACAGTAGCAGTTTTAATATGTAGGTTTCACTCTGTTGTCTCTTATATAGATAGTTTGAATATGGAATTCTAAATCCAACATGGTTTGTGGTAGCTCTTTGAAACTTGAAAAAATAAGTAGTTCTCAGTTTTGTCTCTATGGTTTGTTTCCTCTTCAAGTAGCCTAGGCACAGACTGTGGAAAGCACTTCATTGAGAGGGGTTGCCAAGCTTCCAAGAAATAACGAGTTTCCGAAATACCAGCAAATATTTTTTCAACCAATCTTGATGATACTTGGTGGTAATGACGGTACACAAATCCCACTTGACTCACCAAATTTTTTTCTTCTAATTGAAGCGTTCCTTTACAGTAGCATTTATATTTTAGGTTTCCCCTCTGTTCTCTCCTCTATAGATAGATGAATTTGGAACTCTAAAAACCAACAAGGTTTGTAGTAGCTCTTGAAACTTGAGAAAAAAAGTAGTTCTCAGTTTTGTCTGTATGATTTGTTTCCTCTTCAAGTAGACTAAGCAGAGACTGTGGAAAAGCACTTTCATTGAAAGGGTTTGCCAAGCTTCCAAAAAATGACGAGTTTCCGAAATACCAGCAAATATTTTTCAACCGAATCTTGATGACACGTGGTGGTAATGACAAGGACACAAATCCACTTGGCTCACCAAATTTGTTCTTCTAGGTTGAAGCGTTCGTTACAGTAGCAGTTTTTATTTTTAGTTTCACGTTGTTCTCTCCTATATAGATAGATGAATTGGAACTCTAAATCCACAATGGTTTGTAGTAGCTCTTTGAAACTTGACAAAATAAAGGAGTATCTCAGTATTGTCTCTATGGTTTGTTTCCTCTTCAAGTAGCCCTAGGCACAGACTGTGGAAAAGCACTTGCATGAAAGGGGTTGCCAAGCTTCAAAAAATAACGACTTTCCTAAATACCAGGAAATATTTTTTCACCCAATCTTGATGATACTTGGTGGTAATTATCGGTACAAAAATCCCAA